>NC_054867.1:1714999-1889999 GCF_018320785.1 Cheilinus undulatus | reverse complement strand
CAGATCTGATAAAAATATACGCCTCTCTGCATGAGAGCATGTTACATAAGACTCCTAAATTTCATCCCGCCAAAGTAAAAGCTCTTTTCTGTCATCATTTTTTCTCCTCATGTATTTTGAAACAGATTTTCAAGTTTTGGAGCAGAAAACTTCAGCAGCAGGTTTTCATTCAGAGGAACAGAGAAAGTACATCAGAGAGCTTTTAAACCAAAACGCTGCTTCACTGAACCCTGAGGCTGAGAGGAGGAACCAGAACCAGACTGACACCTTCACTTCTTCTCTTTCATTGCTTCACACATCCTCTAAATGTTTACCTGCAACTACCAATCAGAAACAGGGAGAGGACGGACCAATCATGTTAGCTCTGCCTGTTGTTGCTGTGCTGTTCTCTTTTAATCTCACTAAGACAGTCCCAACATTCTATCACACACACACACACACACACCCACACACACATCCCAACACACACCCACACACACACACACACACAGTAAAAGTCTGTCAACAGGAATTATTAAAAATCTGTCAAAGAGAAAAAAGAGAATCCAGCGTGAATAATGTGTCTACTTTTTAAAGCCCAAATAAAGTCAGTTGGAGGAGCTGAGGTGGAGTTATACGGCGTGGAAGTGGACTGAGGGGTGTGTGTGTATGTGGTAGAATGTCTCTCTAAGGGGGTCCCATGGTAGAGTCCTGGATCCTAGACAAGCTTTAGTCCTATATCTGGTTTTGTTTTGGTTAATGTGAATGCAGGTGTACTGGACTGGGGCCACAGGCCAGCAGGTGAGGGGCATTTTCAGGAGTGCTTAGACTTAAATATTTGGATCATCAAACTAAAATGAGACAAAGATAACCTGAGAAAATACCAAAGTTGTTAAATGATGATCAGTTAATGTAAAAAAAGCCATCCAAACTGACCTGGCCCCATGTAAAAATCTTTATCTTCTTTATCTTTATCTTTGTCTGATATTAACATTAGTTTGATGACCAGAAACATTTAAGCCACAAATGTGCACAAAAAGAAAGAAATCAAAGGGGGCAGACAATTCTTCACAGCAGTGTTAAAATAATTTAAACCATTTTCACCAAATGTTTAAAATGTGCGCAGCATTTACAAAGCAGAGCGCTGATTTTAAAATACCTTCAGCCACACCTGTGCCTTTATTCCCTGGTTCTCGGTTAAAGGGTTAACCGTCTGCTGCAGACAGCGTCCCGTGGCGTGCTGATCTGCAGGAGACTGATGACGTTGTGATAGCAGCTCTGGATCTTTACGCCGTGTTCGATCTGGCGGTCGTTGTGAGCGTTCAGGCCTGAAAACACGCCGCTCTGACTCACTGCTCGACCTTGTGAGATGTGACACTCGCAGCCATAACTCCGACACTCGCCGCTGAGAGGGAAGGAGGCCATAACTCAGTCCACACATCTCCACACATCCGAGGGGAGGTGGACATAGTTGAAGTGAAGAATGATCACCAGGATCAATATTTAGTCATTGGTAATAAGGATAAATCCTGGGGCAGCGCCGCCGGCCATATGTCATCAAGGCTTAAAGAGTGGTGTCAGGGCGGGGATGGTCAGATCTCAGAGCTCCAGAGGAGAAGAGATCACTGAACTCAGCTGGTCAGGTAGACGAGAGCCAGGAGGAACAGGAAGAGCTTCAGCTTTAAATTCCTAAAATGTTTGGATGTCCTGATTCTGGCAGGACGGAGGATTAGGATGAAGGTCTAGATCAGTGTTACTCAACCAAAGAGCCAAACTGTTGAAAAATACATCGGCAAGAGGCACAACCTTAGTGGTGAAAAGTGGCAATTCAATTAATGAAAGGTGGCAAAAGTGGTCAAAAAGCAGCAAACACTGGGAGAAAAGTGGCAAAAAAGGGCAGAAAGTGGCAAAAATGGGTGGGAAGTGACCAAAAAATAAGTTAAAGGTGGCAAATAATTATCAAAAAGTAGCAAAAATCTGAAGAAAGTTGGGGAAAAATGACCAAAAATCAGAAAAAAAAGGTGGGAAAATGGGCCAAAAATGGCATTTGATTGCAAAAGGCAGCTTAAATGGGCAAGAAGTGGCAAAATAGGCAAAAAGGGGCAAACACTGAGGGAAAAGAAATGAGTGAAAAGTGACTCAAACGGGCAAAAATCAGAAAAAAGGGGGAACAGTGGCAATTAAGTGGAATTTAACTGCAAAAGGCAGCTTAAATGGGTGAGAAGTGGCAAAAAAAGGCAAAAATGGGGAGAAAAGCAGCAAACACTGAGAGAAAAGTGGCATGAAGGGCAGAAAATGCCAAAAAATGGGCGAGAAGTGGCAAATAAAAAAAAAAAAAGAAGTTACAGGTGGCAAAAAGGATCCAAAAGTGGCAAAAAACAAGTGAAAAGTGACTCAAACGGGCAAAAATCAGAAAAAAGGGGGAACCGTGGCAATTAAGTGGAATTTAACTGCAAAAGGCAGCTTAAATGGGTGAGAAGTGGCAAAAATAGGAAGAAAAGCGGCAAACACTGGCAGGAAAGTGGCAGAAAAGTGGCAGAAAAGGGCGGAAAGTGGCAAAATGGGTGAGAAGAGTTAAAAAGAATGATTTACAGGTGGCAAAAATGGTCCGAAAGCGTCAACACTGAAGCAAAAAAATGAGTGAAAAGTCTTTAAAATGGGCAAAAATCAGCAAAAAGGTGGGGACATGGGCAAAATGCATTAATGAGTGGCAAATGGGAAATAGGTGGCAAAAGGCAGCTTAAATGGGCAAAAAGGCAAAAAAAAAAAAAAAAAAAAAAAACGGGCAAAAAAATACAGAAAGCAGGATAAAAGTGTGAAACAGAGGTAGCAAACGTTAATAATGTTTCTAATTTAGACACAAAAGAGCCCCACGTTGAGTATCACTGGTCTAGATCCACCTTCAAACTGAGATTTAAAAACCAATCATTATGGGAAATCTCCCAGAATGCCTTGGGAATCATCAGCAACAATCTGATATCAGATTTTAAACTTGTTTCAGTGCATCATGGTTTTAAATGAACATAGAAAACCCCTCCTTCTAGAAATGTCCAGGATCCTGGTCTTGTCTGTTTCCATGGATACCGTCTAGGACTACTGATGACCAGGAACTATAGGGGTCAGCCCGTTTCATCATTACACCTGGAACTCTGTCTCCAGGAGGCGCTGGAAATGGAACGATCAAAGTTAGAAATGGGACGGCGTTGTGGTGACTGAGGGCTAGGGTACCTGGTCTAACGCTGAGTTCTGTGTACCTCAGAGGTCGGAGCAAAGACCCAGGTATTTGGGGATGCCTTGGGTGCTGACATAGGGATGGTTAGAGGTTGAAGAGCAGTCCACCTTCCTGTCAGACTAATCCATGGATCTGACTGTGAGGCTGAGATCCACCGCAGACTTGGACTCAAATGTGGGGTGATGGGTTTGTGAGCAGTGACTGTGCGGTGGTCCCGGTATCTGAGCATGTGGACTACAGTCAGAGTCTTTGGGTCCTTGGTCCTCCTGGTCTGGTGAGGCCTGGACGCTGACTGATGGCCAGAGGAGCCTATGGACCCCTGTGTGACTTCTCTCTGGTCTTTCATGCATGAAGCGTTAATCCTGGCTCAGCTGATCACCTGACTTCTTCTTCTTCTTCTTCCTCTTGGCAGATTTGGAACCCTTCTCTTTACTGTCAGAACGGTGCATGCCATTATTACACCTCAGTTTAAGGCAAACACACTCATGGGCTCAGCTCCTTCTGTCAGTTTTCAGCAGTATGAGGTTAAAATGTGGGTAAGGTGGGGCAGAGGGCAGACACCTGTGCTGGGGGCTCACTAATGCTGGGTGAACTACAGAGCCCTGTGTGTAAATATGTAGTTCATTTAGACTGGGACAGGTGACACCTGTCCTGTTGGATGCCAGAGGCTCCATGATGGCGGTCTGTGTTGCGTACAGTGTCTATGTCAGAGAAAAACTCTGAACAGACATGACAGCAGGAACAGCACTGATCACCGTGATGGATGCTTCATGCTCCAGCAGACGCATCACTAGCTGATCGATACAGCCCCGTCTGACCGTCCCGTCCTGGGTCTGCTCTCCTGCAGACGTTATGACAGTAATCTGTGAGGACGGGTCGATCTGACCCACGCTAACTCTTCTGTTTCCCTGACACCTTTATTAAAAAGACCAGTGCAGAGGCTCCAGCTCAGTCCCCTTAAACTTTATTTATATGGAACATTCTAGATATTTTTACCCCTTTAGACTTTACATGAAAAGAGATTTATATCGTATGTTTCTGTGCTAGTTGAAGGTCTTTAGAGATCTGGATCGTTTGTCTCAGCTCAGCAAAAACAGCCGGTCTGTTGGTTCCTAAACATTCTTCCAGTTTGATTTTTTTACTTAACAAATAAAGGAACAGTCTCTGAGATGAGAGCCAGCTCCCGTCATTCACTAAAGCAGGGCTGTCAAACTCAGACTTAGCAGGGGCCAGATTCTGGATCTAGGTCTAACCCGGGGGCCCACTAGGGTCAACACTAACCACAAACTGTCAACCTCGTTTTCACCAGTAACAACATTTGACAAAATCTGAGATAAAAAGTCCAACTTGTTAGTTCTAAAGGTCAGAACATGATAATAAAAATAGAAAAACAATGTTTTTAAAGAGCAAATACAAGAGGAGAAAGTTGAAATCAGACCTTTGGAAGGTCAAAATATGAGATAGAATTTGAAATTACAAGATTAAAAGTCAAATATGACTTAAAATCTTAAATTATGAGTCTGATAGTTCAAAATATGGGATTTAAAAGCCAAATTAGGGGTTGAAAATGTCAAAATATGAGCTTTAAAATTTAAAATATGTCTTAAATTTAAAATTATGAATCTAAAAGGTCAAAATACGATAGGGAAAGTCAAAATTCCAACTTCCAAAAGTCAAATTCCAATTCAAAATCACATTTAGAATTAAATGAAGGTAACAATAAAGTCTTCATGATATTGTAATTATTATAGATGCACCTGTTTGCCCTGTAATCCTTAACCCTTTCAGGTGAAACATCCTGTTTGTGGTGTTTTTGTCAGAGCCATATTTTTGGGTATCTGCAGTAGATTTTGGCTGAAATAGAATATTCTACATCCCTAACATGACTCCCCATGAGCTCAGCCTCATTCAGGTGTTGTGTTCAGGTTCCCCTGAACCTGCAAACGTCTCGAATAGATTCTCTAACTGCTTCAGAATTGTTTCTAAAGGAACTTGGATTTAAAGTCCTCATCTTCTGTGTGAATACAGAGATAAAAACTGTAAATATTAGTCGGACACTCTCAGGCGTGGACTAGATGAAGCTCTGATCCACTCAGGTGTAAATGTAAAACTGTGCAGAGTAAAGCGGAGCTCTGAGGTTTATTGACCACTGTCTGCTCCATGTTTTATTCATGCTCCTCTCCTCATACACATTTTTGATCTGCTCTTCTCAATGGAATATAAGATGAGGATTCACACTGATGTATTCAGCAGGCCTGCTCTGAGCTTTAAACACAGTCAACCTTCCTCTTCCTGATTGCCCTCCTCCTCCTCCTCCTCCTCCTCCTCCTCCTGTTATGGAGACAAACAGAAGAACTGAGGAGCAGAGGTCTCATTCTACTGTGGAGAGTTGATCCATTATTGAGGTTGATGTTAGCAGGTAAGGATGAAGCAGTGGCTTCAGGGATGTTTGATCATAGAAGAGGAGGACCAGAGTGGAGCAGGTGATGAATGGTCTGATGAGGAGGGACGAGGAACAGCTGATGACTAATCTTAACTGTAAAGATATGATCAGGTATTCATCATCATTCAAGATATGATAATAGATGATATGGATGCTTTAGAACAATAATAATTTCATTATTATTATTATTATTATTATTATTATTATTATTACTGTAATTTTAATAATAACAATAATAATAATAATAATTAGTATTATAATAACAATAATAATTACTGATTTAATAAAAACAGTAATTGTAAAATAAACTATTAAACATGGTACTGTTGGTCCTGAGCTGCTCTGATCCTTTATAGTAGATAATAATGTGAATGATGAGGTTTAAAGAGATCAAACATGGCTGCCAGATCTCTCCTTTAGAACCATGAAGAAGTCACAGACTCAGGTAAAAGTCTCCATCGTCTTTTCCTCCCTGAGACTTCGTGGCTCTAGTTTCCTCCTGATGAAGAGCAGAGAACATCCATCAGCTGTTAATGATGAGAAGAATCCGGAGCCCCACACATTTATTTTCCCACAAGTCTCTGAACGCTCGTGAGGCGGCGTGATGAGGCGATACATCAGCGGCACCGAGGAAGCTAATTAAGAAGGGCGGCCATCAGCTTCATGTTGGTCTCTGTCTCTGCTGGGAGGACCTGGTCTCTGAGACTGGTGGACTACACAAGGTCTGAGGAGAGACCAGGATCACTGAGGACCCAGACTCTGAGGCTGGTTTCAGTCCTAAATCTGTGTAAAGACCTGCATACCAGCAGAATCTAAACTTTATCAGTCTAAAACTTTGAACCACTCAGACTTTCTGTGTCGTGGTCGTGCTGCTGAAAGTCCTGACTTCCCCTCGGCGCTGACCCCGGCTGATCTCTCTAACTGGCACCGTTCCTGATCTCATTTGTGATTCTGGAGCCCCGACGACCTCTGACTCGCCCTCGTCTCGCCTCGCTGAAGCAGACGCTCGTAAAGGCCAAACTCTTTCTGCAAAGTCCTCACGCTGCTCATCACACGATCCACGTCTGGGGGCTGAATGTGGACTGGGGGGGGGGTTAAGAAGAGGTGGAGGACGTGGAGGAGAGCAGATTTAAAACGATTTTAGACTCATTAGCAAAATAAAACATCGACAGGTCAGTCTGCCACCAGATTGGCCGTTTGACCTCTAAGATTTCTGTTACATTTATTCTTCTTATTGATTCTTTTTAGGATCAAACGCAGATATTACAACTTTTACTTTATTGATTTGTTTCCTACCTTTTTATTACTACGTCGTTTCTTCAGTTTCCAGTTGCCTGAGCAATTTTTCAGATTTAATTTTTCTGATTGGAGCTTGTTTGTGCTCATGGAGGCTAAAAGATGTGATCAGAATCAAATCAAATCTGCACAGCATCCTCACACCTGTCAGATCTACCAACAGTTTGCAGGAGAAGAAGAAATTCTTCCTTGGCTTTGTTATAGATAAATCGCTGTCACGGTCTCATTTTTCCAGCTCCTCCCTGTATGAAAGCGTGGCTGTTCTCCTCTCTTGTCTGTTCCTGATATTATCTGATCAGTTCTCAGTTTTTTTAAGGGTTCGAGGAGAAACGCTGTCACAGCAGCAGATCAGCTTTGATTTGCTTCGCCATGTTTCTGTCCGGCAGACGTGCTCAGTGAGACAAAAATCAGCCCAAACAGAGCAGGACCATCAGATCCAGGGTCTTCATGATGCTGGTCTGAACAGCTACCAGCATAAACCAGCTCTCTGGATCAGAAGGAAACTTCTTCCTGAGTCTCTGGATCCAAATGAAGTGTTCACATGAAGCATTTTTGTCCAGACCAGGTATTCTGACATCAAGTGGTCCATGTAAATATAGCTATTGGAAAATTCATTCATTCCAGTGAAGAGAGATGCTCTGAGGTAAATACATCTGTACAGGGTGTACAGACTGAGCCAGGGTCACATCACACCGTACCACCCACATGGAAACGAGCGGCGTGAACGTTTATGACCTTCTCAGATCGACAGAGGAGAGTGCAGCATTTATCTGACAGTAGTTTCACCTCCAGTACTCCAGAGGACTCCAGCAGGCTACACGCTGTTCTTCCTCATGTTTCTCTGATATCACTGCCCCACACTGGAACCTGGACCAGACCATGGGTGTCAAACTCAAGGCCCGGGGGCCAAACCTGGCCCACGGAACGATCCTATCATATTTGTGTTTTAACTGGCCCACCAGTATGAGGTCTGCAGATTTCCCCCAGTATAAAAATGTGAACTTCAACTTGATTATTTTAAACATCCTTGTTAAGCCATAAGAATCTGAATTATTTGTGTTTTATTTCATATTTTCAATTTTGCATCTGAAGATTACGACTCAAACTTATGACTTTGACTTTTCATTTCATGCTTTGACCTTTTCAAGTCTTAATTTGGACTTTATCTGTCACATTTTTATCTTTTAGATTCACAATTTTAAATTTGAAATCATATTTTGACCCTTTCAACTCCTTACTTTGACTTTTTAATCCCATATGTTGACTTTTAAAAACATGATTTCAATTTTTTTCTCATATTTTGACATTTTAAATGAATTATTTTTACTTTTTCCATCATATTTTGACCTGTTACACTCCCAATTTTGAATTTAAGTCATATTTTTAACTTTTTAACACCTTATAGCCTGAAAATTCTCATTTTTTGTATCTGAAATGTTTATTTCACTTTCTACTGAGATCCAAAAAAATCCAAATTTCCATAAATTTAACACATATATATTTTTAGTCTCTCATTTGATACATCAGGTGTTTTTAGTAACTGATTATCCACTTGAGGGCATTTTTATCATTTATCAGAGTGTATTCTGAAGGTTTTTTTTAGTAAATTTTAATCATATTGATCAGATAGAGGTATCATAAAAGTATGTTTCAAATATGATACAACAGGCTTTAAGGAGTTAAGTCATCATTTTGAATTCTAGCTCATATTTTGACATTTTCAGCTCTTATTTTTTGGCTTTTTAATCCCATATTTGAACCACTTAGACTCACAATTTAGAATTTTAAGTCATATTTTGACCTTCCAAACTTATAATTTTAACTTCCTCTTCATATATTTGCTCTTTAAAACATTATTTTTCTATTTTTAATATCAAGTTCTGATCTTTTGAACTAATAAATTGGAATTTTTTCTCAGATTTGGGCCTTTAAACTTTTCATTTTTTCATTTTAATGATTTATCATCAGTGCTGTTTGTTTCATATTTTATTTCTGGTGAAATGGGGTTGAGTTTGGTCAAATGTTGACCCTGTTAGGCCCTCGGGTTAGACCTGAATCCAGGATCCAGCCCCTGCTGTGACTGAGTTTGACAGCCCTGGACCAGACCACAGAACCCAGGATTATTCTGGTGATGCCGTCTTTGTTAAATCCAGTACAGGTTCATTGCTGTGCGGGTTCCTTCGTTCCCAGTCCTCCATCTTAGTTGTTCACGTTGTAAATATTTGATGTTTAGCTGAAGATCTATGTTGTCCTGCCCTGGTGATACATCTGCTGCTTTTCTAATGTCTGTCTGCTTAACTGAGTCTGGTGCTGTTATTACTCCATCCATTAGGGGGCAGAGTTCTTATAAAGTCCATGTCAGAGGCTTGTTCCATGTTTTGGTCTTACTTGAGTCTGCTTGTTCTGCCACACCGCCATGCTTAGACTGATGTGACACTGATTTGGTTGTTTGGGATTGTTTTAATGGTATTATTTTAGGATTGGCTACAGAGGAGGACATCTACCTAGTCTGTCCGGATTATTCTGATCATCTGTCCATGGTCCTGATAGATACCTGACCCTGGGACACGGTAAAACCTCCTATATTCAGTTCTGGATCAGCAGGAAGTGATGGTGTAACGGCTTTAAAAAGGGACTTCTCTAAAAGCTGCTCATGTTTTTGTACGCTGACATTTCTCCAGAGCAGCACGGCGTGAGCGTGCGGCTCTCACAGCGTCTCTCGTCTCAGTGACCGGCGCCGAGTTTCTGTGAATTCATCAAATGTCAGCGAGAGACGCCGCTACTTTTTCCTCCTTTTAACTTCTCTGATTGCTGCAACTTTTCTGCTGCTTCAACCTTTTAGAGAGGAACCTTTAAGGATGTTTCCTAAAGGTTAAAGTCAGCGGGGATCGAATCACTAACGACCTTTTTTTAGATGCTCCCTTCAAAATAAAGTCTCTGAACTCAGTGATCAGGGTGGTTAACATGCTGATACTTCCTGTGTCTCTCCTCAGGTGGGATCTGTATCGCCCAGTCTCTGAAGATCCCTCACGACCACAAACCCTCAGACTTCGATAAGATCATCAACCTGCTGCTGGACACCCGCTACGCCCGCGCCGTCATCCTGTTCGCCTCCGATGAGGATATCAGGTAAAAAATACACTAAACAAACACATGACACATGACATTTGGGAGGCATAGAAGTAACAGGAAGTGATGTAACAGAATTAATGTAGTTAACACAACATCAGGGATCAAAATAACCTCATCAGACGTGTATTCAATGAAACTATAAAAGAGGCGTTCATCTCTGCAGCTAGAATTTAACCTCTGTGATCAGATCTGGACTCAGCCACTATTTTCATCAACAGATTTGTAGACTTTATGTGATTCTGTATGTTTTTGGACTCCAGGGGAATCCTGAACGCCAGCAAGCGAGCCGACCAGGTGGGTCACTTCCTGTGGATAGGCTCTGACAGCTGGGGGGCCAAAAACAGTCCCATCCACCAGCTGGAGGACGCCGCTGTGGGTGCCATCACCATCCTGCCCAAGAGAGCCACCATCAGCGGTGAGTTCACCATGAACTGGTTTATAACTCTGATCTTCTTAGATCATCAGTGAGGGCGATTCCCTCCTTTCTCCCTCAGAGAGGGTCTTTGATGAAGATGATCTCCTCTTCGTCATCAGCCACCAGAGCTGCTCTGTCTGCAGGGATCTGACTCACTCTCTGCAGGGTTAGATTACAGTTTGGCTCTGTTTTGCTCCGTCCTGGGACGCTCTGCAGGCCTTCACCTGAGGTGGATTTAGATCTGGAGAACAGGACTGATATTAGTCAGGACAGATTTAAGAGTGGGGGGTTTGCACGGTGGTGCAGGGGTTAGCGCTGTCGCTTCATAACAAGAAGGGTCCTGGTTCCTCTCTGTGCAGAGTTTGCATGTTCTCCCCATGCATGCGTGGGTTCTCTCTGGGTACTCCAGCTTCCTCCCACCTCCACAGACATGCTCGTTAGGTTAAATGGTGACTCTAAATTGACTGTAGGTGTGAGTGTGCCTGGTTGTCCTTGTACCCCGCCTCTCGCCCAATGACAGCTTGGATAGGCACCAATGCCCCCGCGACCCCCAACGGGATAAATGGTGTAAAAAAAAGGATGGATGGGTTTGTTTACCTTTAGCATGGTCAATAATTCTGACACCAGTGGTGATTCATGGGACATTTTTATGAGCTCATTGTTGGATATGAAATACTGATGTCACTGATGATAAAACGTGAAACTGTAGAAGGCATATCATTCAGAACCATGTCTATAGGTACCACCTCTCTCCTCTAAAACGACTCTGATTGGTCCGTCATTCTCTGACCAGGAACAAGATCAGACTGAAGCTTTGAGAGATGGATCCACCTGAGGACAGTCCTTCATTTCTGCATGGTTTTTAAAATACCACATTTAGACAGACCTGAGATCATCAGATCAGCTGATCAGAAGGAACCTGCCGTCTGCCTCAGCTGTCCTGTAAGAGCAGAGCGGTGGAGACGGCTTCATCCATTCTAATGACGGCGTTTAGATCAGCGTTACTCAACCCTGCTCCACCAAAGAGCCAAACTGTTGAAAAATACCTCTGCAAGAGCCACAATCTAAGAGGAGAAAGGGGGAAAAGTGGGTGAAAGTGGCAGCAAAATTAAGTTCAAGGTGGCAAAAATGGTCAAAAAGCAGCAAACAAGTGGTAAAAATGGGTGAAAAAGGGGCAAAGTAGGCAGAAAGTGGTCAAATTGGGTAAGTAGTGACAAAAAATAAAAATAAATATGGCAAAAATGAGTGAAGATTGACTAAAGCAGGCAAAAAGCTGCAAGAAATGGTGGCAAAAATGGGGGAAGGGGCATTTCATGGCAAAAGGCATCTTAAACGGGCAAGGTGGCAAAAAAAGGGGGAAAAATAGCAAAAAGCAGGATAAAAGAGGCAAACACTGGTGAAAAGGGCAAAATGGGATAAAAGTGGCAAAAAAGGGGCAAAAATAAGTGGCAAAAGTGGGTTTAAGGTAAAAACTGTTTAACGGTGGCAAAAAAAAGGAAAAACAGGCAAAATTTTCAAAAAAGGGCAATGGAAACATGCAGACAAAAATGACTGGCTGAAGATTAAAGCCTACTGTAGAAGAATGGGAAACAAACTGATTAATGTGACCTTTAAATTGATCATTTCTGAAGTCAAAGTTTCCTTTTTTATTGTTTTCTGGGGGAATAATGTTTCAGATTAAGAAGTTAAAGAGCCACAGATCATCCTAACAAACCAGGCGTTGAGTTTCAGTGGTTTAGACCACAGAGAGGCTGTGGTCTCAGAGATAAACGTGCCTTCGTTGTTCCACTTCAGTAAAAATGAAGATTTGTGACTTCAGTGTTCTGGTAGTCTGAGGCACAAATACGACAGAGAAGTCAAACAGTTTTTAATCTCTCAATCCTCCTGAACACAAATGAAAGCTCATCAGACTGTAAATGTTTGTTATCACTGTGTTTCTTCTGTTTCTTTAAACCCTCTGCTGTGTTTTAAAATGTTCACGCTAAGAAGATATCTGGGATAAAAACGTCTGCTGTGAGGATCAGTCATTAAAAACTGAGTTTGTGAATAAAAACCCTGAAGGACTCTGAGACTGAGAAGGGTCTGATGAAACCAAGACTGGAACCAGGCACCGCTCCTCACCTGTCCAGTACCATCCCAACACTGAGGCATGGTGGTGGCAGCATCATGCTGAGGGGGTGCTTCTCAGCTATAAGGACTGAGAGACTGGACAGGACCTCAGACTGGGCTGAAGGTTCACCAACATGACAGTGACCCTAAGACCACAGCCAAGACCACACAGGAGTGGATTAGAGAAGACTCTGAGGGGCCAAGGGGGACCCGGCTACAGCTCTGGACCTGAACCCTATCCAACATCTCTGTAGACCTGGAAGCATCTGTCCACACACGGTCCCCATCTAAGCTGACTGAGCCTGAGAGGATCTATGAAGACGATTGGCAGAAAATCCTCCAATGAGCTTGTGGGCTCGTTTTCAGGAAGACTGGAGGCTCTAATCCCTGCCAGAGGAGCTTCAGCTGAGATCTGAGAAAAACTGAATACTGATGACTGTGATATTTCAGGTTTTATGTTTAAAACATTTTAAAAATGTTCAGACTTCCCTGTCATGATGGGATTCTGAGTTTAGATTAAAGAGAAAAAATGAATTTAATCCACCGTACCATCAGGATGAAACAGAACAAAATAAAGACTAGTGAAGGATGTCTGCAGGTTTTCTGAATGAGGCAGCAGTCTGCAGAGATACCACAGGGTTAAAAATGTAAATAATATAATATTTTACATAAATTAAAAATGTGAAAAATATTTCCATGTAGTTTTATATGAATGACTCACAGAGGATATGTTTTTGTCCTGATCGGTTTATAATGGGAGCAGAACAGATTTTACCCATTAAAGATGAAACTGGAATATAAATGTTCATGAAGAAAAAATAACTTCTAAAAAAACCACGCCGTATGCAGTGACACTGATAGAATTAATGAAAATGAAAGTGAAAAATTCACCTTTATGGACAAAAATGTCCAGAGTGATATCTGAGGCTTAAACCCGAGTCTCCTGTGAGTCCAGGAGGACCAGACTGGATCTGGTCTAACCTTGGATCCGTCTTTGCTTGGTGAACTTTTAAACTCTCTTCCTTGGCTGTGCTCCTTGATAGCTGCTGTTTTAACTGATGATTTATCTAAAGTGATGTTTTCAGAGCTGTAGGGGAGAATCCTGGGCCGTGACGGGCGTCTCTATGGGGACGGGACACCCATTCAATCAGAGAGAACAGGAGAAGAAGAGGATGATGGGTTTATGAGGAGAGTTAAGGAGATATTCATCCAGGAGGATGGCTCGAATATTAGCCGGCCTCTTATGTGGCGGAGTTTAATGAACCCCACAGAGACTGAGCCATGTTCTGGTGCTTTAATGGTTTAACGCTGAGGTCAGAGGTCAGAGGTCAGGGTGTTCTTGTCATGATGGTGGCTGTGTCTGATCAGCTGATCACTCAGGATTTCACTCATGCAGAGCTCTCTGTGCTCTCAATGGTTCATTCCACTCAGAACAAATCCAAGACATCAGACAGGAGTCAAAGATGTCGGACTTCCTGTTGGGATGGCGTGAGGCGTCTCTGACCTGGTTATCGATCACTATGACATGAATGACACTGAAACCTTCCGGCTGTCAGGTCGGGGTCTAAGATCAGATCGTCTCCTTCTGTGGAAGGACGGCTAACGTTAGCCAAAATCACAGTCATAGCATCGGTAATATTTTCAACTACCTTAACAAGTTTATCGAGAATGAGTGTAGGACTGGCTGCTACTGATTCTTAATACCATTAAACCTCTGCAAAATATTCCCACCATGCCTAGGCAAAAAAATTGGTTAAAAAAAAAAAAAAGTGGGCAAATAATGAGTTGAAATTGGCAAAAACCTGTTGAAAGTGTCAAAACAGAAATGGAATTGGCTTACAAGCGGTCTAAAAGGGTAAATGTTGTCAAAAGATGGTAAAAAGGGTTAAAAGTGATTTAAAAAACTAGAAAAATTGGGCAAAAAAGTGCTCAAAGGCAAAAGGTGGCTTAATAGGGTTGAAAGTGTCAAAAAGGTGGCAGTATAGATCACAAATGGCAGAAAACTGGCAAAAAAAGGGTTTAAGTCGCTAAAAGGTGGTAAGAGGGGTTAAAAGTGATTAAAAAAGGCTTAAATTGGGCAAAAAAAGTGGCTAAACAAAGACAAAAGTGGGCAAAAATTGGCAAAAAGGTTGCATAAATGGGTTAAATGTGGCAAAAAGTTCCCAAAAGTGGCAAAAATGTGTCCAAAATAGTAATAAGAAGTGAAGAAAAAGGCCAAAAAAAAAAAAAAAAAAAAAAACGTTTAATTTGTCAGAAGTGGTAAAAGTGGCTAGAGAAATTGTTTTAGTTGGTTTAAATGTTTGTAATTGAATGAATCATTTTAACAACAATTTGAACCCAAAAATAGCTCGCCATGCTTTTCAGCTCTTAACGAGCTAACTGTTAGCCAGGATGCTAGCACCAATGCTACTGATCCCACACACACACACTGATATCATCAATAAATCATAACTGGGGAGGTCCCATTATCTGGGGGTTTTCAGGGGTCCACCTGGACCTCGGGCAGGCCTGGTTACAGGACCTAAAGTTGTAGTAAAAGCATACTGTACAGATTCCCCCCTTAAGGCTCACTAGTGTCCCCTGCCACTCCATCTGAGAACCGCTGATGTAGAGGATGATGGTTCGCTGAACAAGACAGTCTGGTATCTGAGCATGTGGACTACAGTCTATGGACCCTTGGCCCTCCTGGTCTTTACTCTTGTGAGGCCTGGATGTTGGTCAGAGACTTCCTGTCTCCTGCTCATCTTTGGGCATCGTTGTTAGACCGTGTCTGATGCTGGACCATGTACCTGGGTCTCCACTCCTCCTGGTTCTAAATGTGGTAGAAAGTTGTGATTCCATTCATCAGGACTCTTTTCTGATAGTTTTATTATGATCATCTTTAAATCTTTCTACAGTTATCTACCTGCAGGATTAATTGGGATTAATTAATTACACAGCCTAAATTAACCCTTTATGACCGACCACAGAACAGCTCCTCCAGCATGTCTTCACATTTTTACATGATGTATTTAATTGGCTACCCACCTTATCTCTATGCCCCATGATTCTTTGCGTGAAAAATGGGCGCAGCGTCCGCTGCGTTCAATCTAAATGGGACTTTGCACAGAAACGAGATGCTGAAAGTGATTTTTAAAGCAATTTTGATACCAAGATACGTGAACTTCTGCTGCTTCACCCCAAACAGGATAACGTTGTTTTTTCTCCGCCCTCTTCTAAAGAGCACAAGTGACGACATTACCTCAGATAACCTAGACCGGCATATTTAAAGGTTTTAAAGAGACGATCACGTTCCTTTAAAGGAGTCTGGACTCCACCCTCTGATAAATCTCCAGTTTGTGGGGTTGCTGAAATGTTCATTTCACAAACTAATACCTCTGAAAATGTGGGAATTATATTCATAAAACCAAAGAATCCAAATGTGTAACTTTGTCACGTTATTGGTACCACAAACTGAATATTACAGAAAATATGATTTCAAACTTTCAGTTCATATTGATTTAACAAAAATGAAGCAGTATTTATCACAGCAAATATTTCTTTGATTCAGAACAACCACTGTTGACGCTGAATCTCTCTGGTAGGCCCTTGGAAGAATCACGTTTTTGCTATTATTGTTATTCTACTGGAAGTTCCACCGCCATCCACAGCTGCACTAGACCCCCAGGAATAATGTGTATCTACCTTATTTACAGCTTACAATACAAACAGTGTGAACATGTGATTACAAAATAAACTAATATTTACAAATTCAAGGTGAAATCCTGTTGAAACAACTGTCGTTCTTTGTTAGCATCTATCGTTAGCTGCTGCACTAGAATACATGTATTTAATGTTCTTCTGCTTTAGCATCAGAAGTTTCATCCATGTTCAGATTTATGATAGCGGCCCAGGAATAAGGTGGATACATCAACACAACTATCACAACCCTAACTTTACTGATATGTATGTGATAAGTCCATAGCAGCGAATTAAATTGCTCAAAAGGGCAAAAAAGAAAAAAAAAACACAAGAAAAATGAAAATCATTTTTCATTCTTTTTTGAAATATTTTCCTAAACACAGATGTCACAGCTGTGATTGTCAAAAAGTTGACGAAGATGAATTTTAATTTTTTAATAAACTATTTACGGTAGTGAAATCGAATCTCTAAGGTGCCTGATACTTCTGAACAAACGTATGTCTGCAGAAGTCCACGCTGGAACAATAACAAGTGTAACCTCCAGAAACAGCAGGGTTACTGTCCAGATTATGTTCTGTTGTTTCTGATGTGAGTGCTTCGAACTACATTTCTGCAGAAGAAGAAGGATATTTCTAGAAGGCAGCAGAACTCTGGATCACACTGACTGTGTGATATGTTAGTGTTACTCCTCTGGTTTTATATGCAAAAAAAAATATTGCTCTGTCTCATGTGGTTACAATTACACCCACGGTTAAAAAAAGACATGTAAATGGGAGCGCCGGCGGTCCAGCAGGTTTTAAAGGGTTAATTAGAGTGTTTGAATGAACTTAGAGCTCCAGTTCTAACAGATGAGTGATGATGTGGTTTCTCACAGCGATGCAGGCGGCGGTTTAAAGCTGCAGTGCTGATTTCAGACTTCACAGGTGAACTGAGGAACATGAGGACAGATGGTCACAGGAAGTTTACTCTCCTTTTTCCTCTCTCTGAGGATAATGGCCGCTCTCATGTCCTACCAGCTGTGGAGAAATATGAGTAAGCAATCATCAGACAGGAAGTATGTGAAGTAATGTTTGGTGCTTTTTAACGATGAAGTTCCAGACTACTACAGCCCAGGACGGCCCATCATCTCCACATCCATCTGCTCTGGTTCCCATCCCCTCATCCCTCAACCTTAAACTCCCCTCTCAGTGCTGAACTGTTCCAATCACGTCTTTATCAGTGTGCTCTTTATGGCTGAACTTTACTGTTTAACCTCGTTACCTGTGGCTTTCGTCTCTCATCATCTTTGAAATTTTCCCTCCTTCCTTTTTCTGCCGTCCCATCTTTTTTGTCTTAAAGCTGCGGTTAAAAACAGCTCATATTATATAAACAGAAAGAGTTAAAGAGAGGGAGCCCACAGCCAGGAGGAGGAGGAGGAGGAGGCAACTAGATTTGTTTTGACTCCTCTTCCTCTCAGGAAAGCATCATGTGACCCGGAGAGACTTCCTGATCTTGCGGCTTCACTTCACAAACTATGAAAGTGAACACAAAGTTCTCCTCCACGCCTCTGAGAGCGACACTCCAGGTCTGACTGCAGGCGAAGACTGAGTGAGAGTTTACAGAGGAGATGGCTGCCTCCTCCTCCTCCTCCTCCTCTTCCTCCTCCTCCTCGTCTTTGTTTTGAACACAGATCTGCTCGCTCTCAGGAGAACGTTTAAATCCGTCTGAGTTATAAAAACATGATCATTCGTCCTCCTTCACAGACATCAGGACTCACAGATAAATCCTCTTTACATAACCAGGAAGGAAACATTTTCCTGAACGGAGGAAAGGTTGGAACGTTTCCTGGCTGCAGAGGTGAGAAGAACAAAGATGTTTGACTGGGAGCAGACGCTTTCTACCCCTCTATTTATGACATCTTACATCACAGCGCCGTCTCTGCGGCTGTTTACCTGACTTATGCTGCAGCTTATTTTAACTCTGTTCAGGAAAAACTAAACGGTAATCTAGTTCATGTTCCCCACAGGAAGTCAGCAGCACGAAGGCTTTTAGAGAGATGGAGGACTTCATTTAGGATTTAGACTCTGAGCATCAGCTCTGTCCTGAACCAGCAGCTTCAACTCTAAAACAGTTCTACCTGTACGGCCAGGATCACCTGGACAGCTCTGAGAATCTGTAATAATCCTGAGGGAAGCCATGTTTTAATCCAGTGTGACTGAACCTAGGACCTTTATTTGTAAAGTTATAACTGCAGGGTAGACTGGTTGGAGCATTTCACAGACAACAGATTTAACATTTGAAACCAAATATTAAAAATTAGGAAACAAAACAATTTAATGACAGTGAACAACATGTGACAAAAACGTCCCATCCTTGACTCGTTCAGAATAGGGCTGTCACGATATCAGATTTTCACTTCATGATTACCGTGGGCAAAAAAATGTCACGATAACGATATTATCACGATATCGATAAAAATATAAATAATAATGGGACAATTAATCAAATTTGTCTTTAACTTTATTTATGTTGTGTTCCCTCTTTTGGCAGATGAATTACACTAAAATACCTGTCTAAGGAAGTACTGCAGCTGTTGTGTCATTGCGGAGGGTCATATTTCTTTAAAAATGCAGAAATATTAATGTAACGTTTTTATTCATTCTGTAGCATGTGCTTTTAAGCTTTTCAAAGTTAAAAAAAAAAAAACAAAAAACATCTGATTTGGGTTTTTTCACTTTGGCAACAAGAATGAAATTTCCATGTTGTGATCAGCAGGGTCAATCTGTTTATCAAAATCAGAGATATTTCTTTTTACATTCATCAGTTATCAGAGATAACGCACTTTCACCAGAGGTAAAGATTCAGGGCTTTTGAGTTAACATTAGGGGCATAGACCCCACGAGCCCCCCCATGGGTCCCCCTCTGACTGATAAACTTACCCACCACACAGGATTTACATTGTCATAATGCCAACAACAGTGTCAGAAACGTAGGGTTGTAAACATTTAAGGAAATAATTAATTACAGACATATTTCAAGAGCATCTGCAGCAGTTTTTAACCAGAATGATCCTGTTAGCTCTACTAAAAGAACTGAGTTAGATGGCTGCGTTGGGATCAGGTCTGAATTTAATTTTTGCACTAAAACTGTTTAAGTTAGTAAACAAGGCACAGTCTATAAATGTGCACAGAAGCTTTAACGCTCCTCAGCGCTGCAGACAGTATAAGTGTCTCTACTGCTCTGATGACACACAGGAAGACACTGGCACAGAGATTCTGAGCCAACATGCTGTTATTTGAGGGGAAATTCCTTCTATCCATAAAAATTGGCCTCTTTTCATAAAGCGTTTAATTTACGGACAAGGACAGGAACAGAGAGGAGCAAACAGAGTAAAAACGAACCCTCAGAGAGATCTGACGGAGCGCTGCGCTCTTTGGCACTCGCAAACAATGATCAGAAAAATAATCCTACCTACGGCTTAAAAACAAAGGATGTAGTCTGTAGATATCACCCTGATGTTACTCTTATTAATACTGCCCAGTTAATTAGCCCAGGCTGCCAGCTACCGATGTTTTTGGAGCGTTGTAGCTGACGAGGATGTGAGACTTTTTTTGTGCTTCATTCAGTGAGAAAACTTGGTTTAGAACAGTGAAAAAAACTTGTTTGTCAAGGGCAGTGCTCAAGTGAGCGCAGTATTATAATTTCTTAACCTGAACACAGCTTCTGTCATTCTGTGCATTACATGGATGGTCAGACTTTAGGAGGAATTGGACACGCATGTTGTGCGTTAAGGTGAGAGAGAGGGATGGCACACACCGCACCAGCAGGTGTTAATGATCAGGAAATCAGGGGGAATGGGCAGGTAGGGTGTTAGCTGTCCGACGCAGGCTCTATCTCTACATCCTGTCCGTTAAGAGCTGTGTGAACGAGGAAAAAGAAAACTTGTGTTCTCTAGAGGCTGGACAGTTTCAGAACAAGGGGTGCAGAGGTTAGAGGAGAGCAGAAGTTGAAGATCTGTTACATTGATGGGCTTATTAAAAATGTTCAGGGCTCGTGACGGCGCTGGAGTGGCACTGGATCATTTACACGATATCATCATATGCACGTTTTTAACACGATATTGAAATTTTGTTTTTTAATACCACGGTTATCGTCAATACCGGTATACCACGACAGCCCTAATTCAGAACAAAGACTTAAGTTCAGACTCATCAATATCATCATAAATAAAATGTCAGTTTTCTGGACTAGCCTGGATATAAAAGACAAGGATGGAATGTTTCATAGACGTTAAAGATGACATCATCTTCAAAGACAAGGATGGAATGTTTTATAGACATTAAAGATGACATCATCTTCAAAGACAAGGATGGAATGTTTTATAGACATTAAAGATGACATCATCTTCAAAGACAAGGATGGAATGTTTTATAGACATTAATGATGACATCATCTTCAAAGACAAGGATGGAATGTTTTATAGACATTAAAGATGATGTCATCTTCAAAGAGAAGGATGGAATGTTTTATAGACATTAATGATGACATCATCTTCAAAGACAAGGATGGAATGTTTTATAGACATTAAAGATGACATCATCTTCAAAGACAAGGATGGAATGTTTTATAGACATTAATGATGACATCATCTTCACAGACAAGGATGGAATGTTTTATAGACATTAAAGATGATGTCATCTTCAAAGACAAGGATTGAATGTTTTATAGACATTAATGATGACATCATCTTCACAGACAAGGATGGAATGTTTTATAGACATTAAAGATGACATCATCTTCAAAGACAAGGATGGAATGTTTTATAGACATTAAAGATGATGTCATCTTCAAAGAGAAGGATGGAATGTTTTATAGACATTAAAGATGACATCATCTTCAAAGACAAGGATGGAATGTTTTATAGACATTAATGATGACATCATCTTCAAAGACAAGGATGGAATGTTTTATAGACATTAAAGATGACATCATCTTCAAAGACAAGGATGGAATGTTTTATAGACATTAATGATGACATCATCTTCACAGACAAGGATGGAATGTTTTATAGACATTAAAGATGATGTCATCTTCAAAGACAAGGATGGAATGTGTCATAGACATTAAAGATGACATCATCTTCAAAGACAAGGATGGAATGTTTCATAGATATTAAAGATGACATCATCTTCAAAGACAAGGATGGAATGTTTCATAGACATTAAAGATGACATCATCTTTAAAGACAAGGATGGAATGTTTATTACACATTTAGCAGGGCTGAAACAGAGGGGTTTTTAGACATGCAGGAATCCAATACTGGAGTGTTTTTTTTAGCAACAAACTTCACAGGTGTGTTTTGGGGAACTCTGAGACTGATATAAACTTGTCTTTAAAGGGTAAAATATGTCCCTTTTAAATGGTGATATTTGTGGAGCTGTCTGAGGAAGACAGACCAGGTTCACTGTGACAGACCAGACTGAACCAAACGGACCACATGTGAGTGTTCTTCCAGTCTTATAACCAATGTTGGTGTCATTTCTGCATTAGCTTTTCAAACTGTTTTCCTGAATGTGTCCCTACCGTCAGGACTCAACAGAAGCTCAGTGTTTTTGTTCTTACATATCAGACCAGCTGTCAGTCATGAGCAGCACCAAACGTGGGTACTCTGATTCTCTATGCAGGAATCACTTCCTGACCCCATCTAGAATTCTCCGCTGTGATGTGACTTATCATCAAACTCCCCATTGTTTTTGTGTTCTGATCAAATAATAACACAGTGGTAATGTAACATTCTTTTTCTCATAGCAGCTGTAGCTGCTCACACATTTAAGAAAAACAGAATGTTACATCACCAGAGTTCCATCCTTTGATCTTCCTTTTTTGGTCAGAACATGAAAAGATGAATTTTTTCATGTATCTTCTAAAAATGATAAAGAGAAGAAGTAGCAGTTTGTTTTTGGTTTCCACTTTAACATGAACTGTCTGAGGGTTTACTGATGATTATTTTCCTGTCACATGCTGCTGCAGTATGAAACACGGAGATTCTGTCAGGACGATGAGTTCTAGAGATAAAGCAGACAGTAATATAAATGGATCTGTTGTATCAGGAGACGGAAACGTTGAGGAAACTCAGAGTCAGAGGCTAAGCGTCTCGTCCTCACGTCTCTTGGCCGTTTGTCACATCAGAGCTCCGTCTCTCTGCAGAGACGCGTAGATGTGATGTGACGGGCTGCCAGGGAACATTTACCCTGATTTACACACCGAGATCTCCTGATGCACAAAGGAGCACACGGGCACTGAATTATTCAGCTTTTGGGTCATTTTATGTTATTTCCTGTTTGACATCAGACTGACACTGACGTCCAGGGATCTCTGGGTAGGAGGACGGCAGTGAGACTTTTCAGGAGCTGCTTTCTCTGTCACTAACCCTACTCAGGTTTCCATCGATCAGATTTCATCTTTGACTTTGGAAGTTATACTGTCTTAGTGTAAGAGTACTTCCTGTTTAGATGAAACGTGCTTTTATTTTGAAAGAAAATGTACTAGCTGTTGCTAAAATAAAAAAAGATGAACATAACGTTTAAAATGAAAGCATCAAATTATACAAGTAGAAACAATGACAGTAAAATGTAAGTTTTAAAACAAAAGCATGAAAACCTAACTTATAAAGTAAAATAAAGTATGAAAATTTGAATATAATATTAAAGTTTAAGTTTTTAAATTTGAAAATCTAAACTAAGATGTGAAATCTGTAGTACAAAAAATAAAATGTAGAAATGTAATTATTATAAAGGATTAAAAAAAAGATGTAGAACAGTTAAAATATAAAAAATTAAAAGTAAACATTTTAGTATAAATATTTCAATATAAAAATAAATTACAAAAATACATTAAAAAAATCAAAAAATTTCAATTCAGTTCATTGAAGGGGCCAGTTGGGGTGGAGGATGGATGGATGAATGGATGGATGCATGCATGGATAGATGGATGGATGGATGGATGGATGGATGATGGATGGATGGATGCATGCATGGATAGATGGATGGATGGATGGATGGATGGATGATGGATGGATGGATGGATGGATGGATGGATGGATGGATGCATGCATGGATAGATGGATGGATGGATGGATGGATGGATGATGGATGGATGGATGCATGCATGGATAGATGGATGGATGGATGGATGGATGATGGATGGATGGATGGATGCATGCATGGATAGATGGATGGATGGATGGATGGATGGATGATGGATGGATGGATGCATGCATGGATAGATGGATGGATGGATGGATGGATGGATGATGGATGGATGGATGGATGCATGCATGGATAGATGGATGGATGGATGGATGGATGGATGGATGGTTAGATGGATGGATAGTAGATGGATAGATCAATGGGTGGGTGGGTAGATGGTTGCATGCATGCATGGATGGATGGATGAATGAATGGATGATGGATGATGGATAAATGGATGCATGGATGGTTAAAGGGATGGATGGATGGATGGATAATAGATGGATGGATGGATGGATGGATGAATGGGTGGGTGGGTGGATGGATGCATGCATGGATGGATGGTTGGATAGGTGGATGGATGGATGGATGGATGCATGTGTGGATGGATGGATGGATGGATGGATGGTGGATGGATGGATGGATGGATGGATGGGTGGGTGGGTGGATGCATGGATGGATGGATGGATGGATGATGGATGGATGGATGGATCGATGGTTAGATGGATGGATGATGGATGGATGAATTAAAGTTAACAAAATCAAGTTTAAAAAACAAACAAAAGTCTAAAATGAAAGTATAGAATTTTCAATATTAAAATAGAGTTCTAAAGTTGAAGTATGAACAGGAAAACAACATGGCTGCCTGTCAGTAGAGGAAAACAACATGGCTGCCCGTCAGTAGAGGAAAACAACATGGCTGCCTGTCAGTAGAGGAAAACAACATGGCTGCCTGATATAAATAAAAGTAGCGTCTGTTTTTCAGAGTGAAATGCTGCAGATTGATCTCTGAGTGTTTTAGTTCGTCCCTGAGTGCAGCCCCAGGTAAAGTTTGTCTCTTCTGTCCAATAATCTTTATCGCCCGTCTTTGTGCCCCTCTCTTCTGCCACCTCTCCAACTTTCTTTCCAAACTGAGGATTAGCTTATCTCAGCGAGCGTTAAAGACTTTCTTCCTCTCCTCAGGCCGATAAATAAGAGCCACTGATTGACTTTTGTCCTCCTGTTTACTGCTCGACCCCGGCAGCAGCTCTTTGAGCCGCTGGCTCGGAGTTTTAATTTAGTCCATTAGAGCCGGGGGTTGGCTCAGACTGCTGACCTCTCACATCAGTGTTTGTTTGGTTTTAGAGGTTTTAACCATAGGCTGCAGAAATGTCAGGCTAAAGGGAACTTCAGGCTCAGTGTAGGGGTTAAAAACAAACCAGTATCTGTGAATGACTACTGCAGGGACATCACTGTTAGATGTTTTTAATCATCAGGTTGTGCTGTTTGTGTTTGGAGGAAATTTGACAGATTTAATTCACATCAGACACCTGAGCACTTGTAGAAGAATAACCGCCATCTTTGACCTATAAACCCAGAGTTAACCCTGCAGTTAGCGTCTTTATCACCATTTTTTGAAAGGGTAAGCTTCCAGCAGACGATGCTTCAACATCCTGAAAACTAATTCAGTCAGAAAATGGCACCAAAATAGTTTTTCAGTGTTTCATTTCCTCCTTCTTCTAACTCTTTTCTACGTCTCCTGGTGGGAAGTCTGCAGAGCTCAGATAAGGCTCTCCTCTGCAGGGCTGCAGAGTTTTCATGTGTTTAAAGAAGCTCAAAAAGGCTGATTAAAAGAATTAAAAGTGCAGGTTTGGAGCGTTCCTATTGGTGCTTTATTTATCACGGCCCACATTCAGGATGATTGATGATTCAGATGCTGCGCCGCTCTGTCGTCTTCTTCCGTATCGACTTGTTCTGAGGAGGTGAAGTGTTGTAGAAAATGTATTTCACGGCTGTTCTCCATCAGATACACACAGATCCATACATGCTGCTGTTTTTACACACAGACGCTGCTCTGTTTTCTCCAGCAGAGCGCTTCGCCTTGCCATGAAAAAAGGAAAACTGAAGAGACGAGAGCATGCACAAAGATCCCAGGTTTGGTGAGAGCTGCAGGGTACATGATTTATCTCTCTGGGTACGTGGAGCAGGTGGAACCGGAGACAGAGCATCTGTGAAGTGAGGAGGGAGTACTCAGAGAGCGCAGGAATCACAGACGCCAACACCGCCAGCCGTGAGACGCTCCCATTCACAAAACGGTACACAAAAGAGCGTTTCAGAGATACGAGTCGATCCGGGGGCGTTTTACCATCACATATCTGATTTCAACATAAACTCTGAGAGAGAGAGAGAGAGAGGAGATCTGTGATGAAGGATGAGTAGGAGACATTTTCTTGCTCTTCTCTGCTCCTGAGGGATGCTAAGCTAACAGCAGCTGAACGAACCCTCAGGTCAGAGGTCAGTTTAACCTCTCTGGATGATGTATGCACTGCAAACATGAGTCACATGTGTCATCACTGCTGGGGGGGGGGGTAGGGTCAGTGGAAGTAGGAATGAATTTATCTGTCACTATATGGACCACACGACCTCCAGGAGTCAATCCGACAGTTATTTATCCAGGATTTTAGAACGGATCTCTGGACTCAGTGATGTCTAACATTTGCTTACATGGGTCTGAGGAGCAAAGGGGGGCAGTCAGCCCCTGAGGGCTCTAAGGACAGGAGGAAAGAGAGGAATAGAGAAAAGATATGGGAGGCACGAGTCACATGTTTCAATCAAACCCACAGGTGTATGAGACCCTCACCTATGCAGTCTCAAACATCACTCTTTAATTGAGCCTCTCTCTGTGGGATGGCTTGTGTCTAATGTGAAAAACCTTCGGTCTGTGTATCTTCGAGTTCTTTGGATGGTTTGGTGTCTGTAAATCTGTCAGGCTGCAGGAAACCTGCAGTCTAGGCTGGATTTGTCTTCTACTGTATTTCAAAGTTTAGTTGAAGTGGAGAACATCAGAGACAGTGAGCGTTCTGCTGCTGAGAGTTCTCCAAGAATGCTAAACCAAATAAATAAGTGTTGAGCCGGTCAGACGACATCTGGAGCATTAAATAAAGATTCTTTCTGCGTGTCGGTCTCTCTCCTAACGGCTGTCCTTCTCTCTGTGGTGAACTTTAGATTGTGGAAAGAAGGAGACGATGGAGAGGAGAATAAACCTCCAGCAGACATCTGTTTGATAACAACTGAAAAACCAAACTGCACACGCCTTTTATGTGAAACAGTCATCCCTCCTAACCCTGGTAACAGGATGTTCCATCCTTGGTGTTTGTGATAACTGTCAGTGAGTCTTTCTCATCACTGTGGAGGAATGTTGTCCCATCCTTCTATTCATTCAACCTCACTGGAGGGTTTTCCAGCATGAACGGCCTGCTTAAGGTCATCACAGCATCTCAGTCAGATCTAAGTCCAGACTTTGACTAGACCAGTCCAGAACCTTCATCTAGTCCTTAGTCCATCCAGAGGTGGACTTGCTGGTGTGTTTGGGATCATGGTCCTGCTCCATAACCCAAGTGGTCTTGATCTTGAGGTCATGAACTGATGGTCGGACATTCTCCTTCAGGATTTTCTGCTAGAGAGCAGAATTCATGGTTCTAGTGGTCCAGGTCCTGGTCCAGACCATCACACTACCACCACCATATCTGACTGTTCTTCTGAAGTTCTTCTGTGTTAGTTTGACTCCAGATGAACGGGACGCACACCTTCCAGAAAGTTCCTCTCCTGTCTGGTCAGTCCTCAGAATATTTCCCAGAAGCCTCGGGGATCATCAGGATGTTTTTAGTCAAATGTGAGACGAGCCTTTGTGTTCTTTTTGCTCAGCAGTGGTTTTGGCCTTGGAACTCTCCCATGATGCCATTGTTGCCCAGTCTCTTTCTTGTTGAATCATGACCTCTGACCTTAACTGAGTCAGTGAGGCCTGCAGGTCTTTAGATGTGGTTCTGGGTTCTTCTGGGACCTCCTGGATGAGTCGTCCATGTTCTCTTGGAGTTATGTTGGTAGACCGGCCACTCCTGGGAAGGTTCACCTCTGTTCACAGTTTTCTCCATTTGTGGGTAATGGCTCTCAGCGTGGTTGGCTGGAGTCCCAGAGCTTTAGAAATGTCTCTGTAACCCTTGTAAACATAGGGATAGTTAGGTTTTGGCACATTTTTCCCTTAATAAATAAAATCAGCATTTCAAATGAACTTAAATATTTACTCTGGTTGTCTGATGTTAAACTCAGTTTGATGATCTAAATATTTAAATGTGACTAAGTGAAAAAAGAAAGAAATCAGGAATGGGGAAACTCTTTTCACTCTAGCATTTTTTTCTCACCTTGCCTTAAAATTTTACTGCTAATGAGAAACTGAGGCTGTTTTTTTCAGGCTTTAAATCTTTCAATAAGGTGCTTATCTGGACTTGTTTAAAACATCTGGACTTTACTGAATATACTCAGACTTTTAGACGTGTGCTTGGTAAGGTTCGAGTGTTTGCATCTTTCTGCAGCACTTTTTGCACTTATTTTTATTGATGTCCTTTTTAGCAGCTCAGAAAGCAGAATGAGCCAAAACCAGCCCTGCATGCTGCTGATTTACTGCTAAAGGCAAACTCACACAAATGCATTTGATGAAACCATTAAAAGTCGGTTTCTGGTTGCAGAGTGTGAATCAGACCCTCTACATGGACTTCAGCAGGCTTCAAACACTTTTTAAAAGCAGGCTGAAACGTGTGAAGCTGTCTGCAGCGAGCAGCCATCATTTAAACCCTCTTCAGAGAGAGAAATGCTCTCTTTCACATATAAACTCAGCAGTGAGCCCCGTGGTCAGAGCGGAGCGAGCTAACAGAGCAGGTCGCTGCACAGCGGCGATCTCTGCACACGCGTCACAAACGATTGTGGCCGGGCCGCCTCACGGCCGGCGAGCAGCACCGCAGCCCGGCGATGAACTCTGCTCAGAAGGACTCCTCATCGCTACAGCAGTGAGGAAGGAGAAGAAGTACGTTAGAAGGTCACCGGCTCCAGTCAGAGCGCCGCTAACAGGAAGTCATATCAAATATTCAGAGTATATATTGTAATGCAGTATGGTGGTCCTGCTGTCCCTGGAGGGAGAGGCGGTCTTTGTGAACTTCTTTTGGTAAAGTTGTGATAAATTAAAAAGAGGCCTTCAGGGTAGGGGTGTAACGGTACAGGTAGTCACATGACAAATACATTTGAACCAGCCAGTCTAGGTGGAGGTAACACTTTGATTTTCCCACCGCTGATATACAACCAATGAAGAAGAGGAAGGCGCAGGCACAACAAAACACAGGAAGCAGTAAAGTTAGCTTCAGTAGTAAGAACAACGGAGACCATGGCCTTTTTCCCATCAGCCTCTCTGGTGGTTTTTTTTAATCTTCTGGGTGTGAAAGCAGAGAGGGTTGAAGACGTCGCTGATGACACTTTTAAAGGCTTTACAGAGACATGTACAGCAGTATGGCAAGCAGTTTAACATCTAAAAGTTCAGTCTGACTATCTGGAATTAAAATTGTAGATATTGACGACGTCTTTCTGACTAGTTGTTATTACATTTTGAATAGTCGGAATTTTAATTCAAGATATCTGTAATTCAATTTTGCCTGGGCGAAATTGAACTACAGATATCTGCAGTTTGAATTCTGGATAGTCAAACTGAACTTTTAAATGTTAAAACGGCTTGCACTTGCTGTGCATAAAGGGGGATAAATGGGAGAGCTTTCTGGCGCCCAGCCAAACTGGGGACCATGGAGGTCACCAAAACCATGGTCCATGATAAAGTTAAGCTATGATATCCATATTTTGTTCTCAACCTGAAAAAATAACCCCTCTTATCACTCTTCTCAGAAAAACAAACATCTTTTTTTTATCATTAATGTAGCAAATAGCCTTCTAAAAGATCCAATCCCCTTAGTTAAAACAAAAAAAAAAATTGAAATGGCTTAAAAATTGTTACAATGGGTTAGAAACAGCAAATAATGGTGTAAAAGGTGGTTAAATTGGATTTAGAAGTATCAGAAATTGGTTAGAAGTGGCAAAAATTAGATAAAGATGTAAAAAAATGGCAAAAATGTGTCAAAGTGGCAAAAATGGGCATAAATAGTGGTAAAAGGGAGTTTAAAAGTGGCTGAAATGGCTTTAGACTGGCAAAAGTGGGTGGAAATTTGGTGAAATGGGATGAAAAATTGATATAAACTGTTAAGAGTTAGGTGAGAAAGAACAAATAGGCAGATATTGGCAGAAATTGGTTAAACTGGCAAAAATGGGCATATCAAATAGTGACATGGTTAAAATGGGGAGAACTGGGTATAAAAAGTGGTAAAAAATTGGGTTAGCAATGGGACAATAATGTGTCAGCAGAGGCAACGTTAGGCTGAAGTAGCACGAATCGGTTTAGAAGTGGCAAAAACAGGGATAAAAATGTGATGGAAAGAGTTTAAAACTGACAAAAATAGGTGTTAAATGGAAAAAATGTGTTAAAATTGGTGGGAAAAAGTGACATAAAAGGGTTAAAATTTGACAAAACTGTTCTTAAGTGGCAACAGTGGAATTAAAACAACATTCTTAGTTTTTTAGACCATCTGGAGACCCCCTCTCAGTGTCTCACGACTACCAAAGGGGTCCCGACCCCAAGGTTGAGAACCACTGGTGTAGAGGTAGAGAGCAGTGATTAGTGGGGGGGTGGTTCTGGTTCTTGGTGGGATTGTGGACGGACAAGGGGCGCATATTTTTGTTAGAAAAGCCTGAAAAAATGATTGTCCCCTTAAAGACCAGAGATCAGTGAGAGGTTTAGAGCACAGACACAGGTTTAAGTGGGAAGACCGGAGAAAACTCTGAGACCAAAATCTATGCGTCAGGACCTCAGAATGTTAAAATGTGTTCTTGAGTTTTGCAGCAATAATGACTCCATACCTGTTCTCATCTGTCTAAACAAACCTTTCTAAAGAGGGAACGCTGCTTTGTTCCAAACAGTCCAGGTGTTAAAGCAGCCTCAGTCTGTTCGCTCCTCTCTGCTTTAGTCCAGTAAAAATCTACGGACGGCTCCTTTAAACACAGAACTTTATGACTGGAGCGTTTCAGTCAAAACATCCATCTCTGTTGACGCTCTCTCTTTAATGTTAAGGTTGTTTTGTTGTTGTTGATTGTCGTGTTGGCTCTGAGAGGAGAGAGGCGAGCCAGCAGAGGCGTAGAGGGACGGCGATTAACGACACGGTTAGCAGTCAGAGGACATATTTAACAGGAGATAAATGAGAGAGAGTTGAGAGTGTGAATCAGTAATGAGGCGCAGACAGTTCAGAGTTACTCCTCCTCCTCCTCCCCTCAGAGGAATCTTCATCATGGTTCATCTCTAATCATCAGACCTGAGAGAGTGGACGCTGAATCAGTGGTCACGTGATGCTGTCAGGGCTGGAGCGGTCCAACGATACAGCCAAGCTGATGCCAAGTTTTCCAATCTTAACATCCCCAAGTCCTGACATTTGACACATGCATGGGTCCTGGTGAGGAAATTTGATATCCTTTTGATTTCCAACATGAGAAATAGAAAACGACTCACTAGCGCCCTCTAAACCTAAAGTTGTTGTACTGTATTGTAAACCAGCCTTAAAGTTCAGCCCCTCGAGGCTGTTTAACATGTCCAGATTAAATTTGGTACTCATATTCAGCATCATGAGACACGTGTAGAAGTCTGGTCTGATCAGGGGGAATTCTCTGCAGGACGTCTGCTATTCTGAGTCAAAGTGTAAACCTGGTGTTATTTTGTCTTATTCAGGGATGCTTTGAAGATCCACTCTTCTCAGGGCGTTTATGCAATCAAGCTGAATGTTGGTAGGCTGCTAGAAGAGATGTGAATAATCAAAACTACAGGGCAATGCCATAGCTAGCCCTGAAATTTGCATATGTTTCAAGAAACAGGAAATAGCCTGTAACTCAGCTGTAATTGGTTCAGTCTGACTGAAACTGGGAAGTCTACAAACTGGTGCTCTGGAGCCAGTGAGACCCTGGAACCATATCTACGCCTTAGACAGCAGGGATCAGCTTTCTGACGAGAGCCAGGCTGGATGGCAGGGATACTCAACGCGTGGCTCTGGAGCCACACGTGGCTCTTTGTGAGGATTTGTGGCTCTTTTATGTCTGAATTTGAAACATTATTCCCCCAGAAAACCATAAAAAAGGAAACTTTGACCTCAGAATTATCTATTGCAGTTTGTTTCCCACACTTATACAGCAGGTTGTAACTGTCAAACTTGATGGTCAACCTTTAATTTTTCTTTGTATATTTCCATTGCCCTTAATTGCAATGTTTTGCCCTTTTTTTTCCCTTTTGGCTTGTTTTATCCTGCTTTTCACAAACTGCATTTTCCCTTTTTTTGCTACTTTTAGCCCATTTAAGGCGCCTCGTCATTACATGACACTATTTACTCATTTCCCCCTCCTTTTTGTTGCTTTTTGCCAATTTCAGTTATTTTTCACTCATTTTCCCCACCTTTTTGCCAATTTTAATTATTTTACAGTACATTTTTGCCATGTTGTTGCCACTTTTTTACTATTATTGCCCCCTGTAAGTCAATTTTTTGTCATGTCTCACCCATTTCTGCCACTTTTTCTGCTCAGACCCTGATGTTCCTAACAGTCTCTGTAGGGTCCTCGCACCCTCGGTGCTCAGGCCCTGATGTTCCTAGCAGTCTCTGTAGGGTCCTCGCACCCTCGGTGCTCGGGCCCTGATGTTCCTAGCAGTCTCTGTAGGGTCCTCGCACCCTCGGTGCTCAGACCCTAATGTTCCTAACAGTCTCTGTAGGGTCCTCGCACCCTCGGTGCTCAGGCCCTAATGTTCCTAACAGTCTCTGTAGGGTCCTCGCACCCTCGGTGCTCAGGCCCTGATGTTCCTAGCAGTCTCTGTAGGGTCCTCGCACCCTCGGTGCTCAGGCCCTGATGTTCCTAGCAGTCTCCGTAGGGTCCTCGCACCCTCGGTGCTCAGGCCCTAATGTTCCTAGCAGTCTCCGTAGGGTCCTTGCACCCTCGGTGCTCAGGCCCTGGTTTTACCTATCATATCTCTCTTCATGAAGGCGATCAACATCCTGGACAGGAAGCGTTTCAAAAATCAGAGTCAGAGGAGAACACATTAATATTCAGGTTGTCCTGATCAGCATTTTTGGCCCATGATCCTGATCTGATTTTTTAATATTGAATATCTGCTGATACTGAGTCCTGGTCCGATATTCATAATTGCCTGGAGTAGAGTTTCAGTTGTTACTACTAGATATCTCAAACTCATTCCATTTAACCCAGAACAGCCCAAATTGATGTAAAAAAACATAAAATCACATTTCTGTTCAGAATGGTGTAATAGCTGTTGCACTCTAATTATGTGTCAAATCATAAATGTACATTTTCACTTGGTGCAGCGTTTAGTATTCAGACAATCCAAATCCACTTGAAGTGGTCAGCTGAACGCGTGAACTCTAGTGACCTCAGATTCACTCAGAGGTGGTGTAACAGAGTCAATGGTCACAATAACATATGAACTCAATAAATGAATTTTAAGTATTATAATTCCACTTAGAAGTTAACTTGACTCTATTAGTCACAACATATGAATGAATTCAAAACATCTTAACTCCACTTTAAAGTGGTGTAAACAGTTTATCTTGAATAGGATCAAAAACATGAATCATACAGATTCAAAACAGCAGTCCTGATTAAAATGTAGCAGCTTAATCTGAGCTGTAAACCAAAACATTAAGACTGGAATAAAACCCAAAGATCAAATACAAGGCCCTCTTGTTATTTCAGTGCAGTTTCTAAAGTGTGACCGGAGCTGCTTCATCACTCCCCTCCCCTCACTTTTATTTTTAGACTCAGCAGTGACATGGGGCAAACATCTGAGCTCAAATGTCAGTAGTGAAGCTAACGGCAGTGAAGCTGCTTTTCTCTAGTATGCTATCACCTACTTTGTTAAAGCTGTGGTAAAGCAGTGTCAGCAGTGTAACGTGGAGACGGCAGGGCATTGCGTGGATCCAAATTCTCCACCACGGAGACGGGCTGGTTGTCCAGTGCGATGAATTCGACCACTTTTTCTGTTATCTTTTTTGCCTTGTGGCTCTCTCGAGGGTACTTGTCTGTTCTCCTAAAGTCCAGAGGTCGTTGCGTCGGTGAAGCTGCCTGTTGCTCTTGTAAAGTCTCCGCTGCATGTTTTGATCGGGGATGACGGATCAAATTTGTAGAGCTAAACGCAGCTCTGCTGCTGCCACCTGGTGAAACAGTTGTGTTACAGATGCTGCAAGTGGCAGTTGGACTGTTTTTGCTTTTAAGTTTGAATTTTTTCCACACCGCTGATATTTTTAACACATGGAAGCTAATGTTGCTACTGCTGCTTTGTTGTTACTGGCGCCTTTACGGCCCGTGCTCCATTTATGGCAACTGACGTAAATGATCGGCTGGGCTGATTGGATCAAATTGCCGATCACCGATCAATTAAAAATGCTAAGTATCAGCCCCAATCCGATACATGTGATCAGGATCATCACATCCCTGATTAATATCATTAAAATGTTATAAATATTGGTGTTTAAATAAAATGAAGGCGTTAAATAAAGCATGGCCCTCTCAACCAGCAGATTAATGCTGACGTCAAACTTTTCATTATTAATGACTCTTAATCAAATAACTACTATAAAACTAAACTACTACAAACATGTGGTGAACATGAGAAAACAAGATGGCCGAATCACATGTGGCTACAAATGTTAAAGATGACTGAGGACATAGAACAGCTTTATAGCACAGAAAGAAACTCTAGTTCTCAGCCACAACCTCAGTTTAGTCTCCACCACTCAGAAACCAGTGATGATCTGTGATTACACAGATTTACACTAGTGTTTGTGTAAGTGCCTGGATATAAATGGACACAGCAAAGTAACACAACAGCACCTAAGCAGACAACACACAACAAATACAGTTTCCAAGAAATGCATGCGGAACACTTGATGTGATCTCTGCCCAAACAAAGCCTCTTATTTGTGACCGTGGTGAGTGATTGGAGTCAGCTGAGTCAGCAGAAGTTGGACCATTAATGTGTGGTACATGCTTTCTTCCATTAGTGGAAATTCTATGGCGGGAATCAACTCTAGGTTAAGAGCAGGGCCCGTATCGTCCTACTGGCTGCAGGAGAAGAGTTGCATGTCTTTCATTGGTTACAGGTGGACTTTCTTACACTCTGTCCTCGACATGCTTTTTTTTTTTTTTTAATTAACACCTTTATTTGTGCTTTTAAGTTTGTACATTGTGGAGACATGATACAAAATGCATACCTATTACCATGTGACAAGACTAAATAAGCAGGAAAATGCAAGTAGTTTGAAGCTTAAAATACATGCTGCACTTTGTGAAACATATGGCTTGTTAACAAGAAAAGTAGGACACAAAAATGACTGGTGATGGTAAGATGGAGGAGAAACAGGAATAAAAATAGTAACCAACCAGTACGAAAGGGACATTGCATGGGCAAAAGCATATATATAAATAGACGTGAATAAATAAATACAAGACAATTTCTATATATCAACACACCTTTCAGTTCATAAACTCAGGTATTATTACACACATATATAACAGTTGCAGGGACACAGAGGAATCATTCTTGGAGGTAATGCAAAAAGAGGGACCAGGTTTTCTCAAATGATGGGATATTGTTTTTTATGGAGGCTGTTAATTTTTCCAGATTTGAGTGGTCTGTGAGTAAACTGAACCAGTGGGTTATGGATATTTTAGTTCGATCTTTCCAGTTTAAGAGTATGACTTTCTTTGCAATAGTTAATGATATTAAAATGAATGGTATATGGATATTTGGAATGCTTAATGATGAGATCCAGAGTGCGTGAAAGTAGTCGTCAGTTATGGTTGGACAGTGGGAACATGTGTTGGTTTTGCTGAAGCCCATTCGGAAGAGTTTGTGAGTGGTGATGTGTGCTCTGTGGAGGACTTTGTACTGTATTAGTTGGAGTTTGGAGTTAACGGACATAGAGAAGGTATTGTTGCATATGGTTTGCCAGTTGAAATCTGTAGGGATGTTGCTGATGTCTGTGGTCCATTTGTCCATAGGGGTTGATGTTGTTAGGTCTGTGGATGTCAGGCTTTTATAAATCTGTACTGTCCTCGACATGCTGGCTGACTGTGCCAAACTTACAGGTGAAGCTGGGAGCATGAAGCATAGAGTGGAAGGCAGCAGGTCTGCTGCTGTGAAATGACAGTATGGTTTTTTCAGCTGTGCCACATTTCCTCCAATCAGAGAGGAGACCTTTTCACACCTTGTTGTGAAATGCTGCAAGGGCTACTGGGAAGTCGAGTCCCCGAGGCTTCTTGTTTCTTTGTTTAAGACTTCCCTCCAAATTCCAAAACAGGCGTCTGCAACGCTGGCTAGGCCTGAGTCTGTGTTCTCGTCTCACATTTTAATAATTGTTCAGCTTTTTTAGCTCTCTCCTGGTTAAACTTCATTCACCAGATGAAAATAAATGTGACCAACCTTCCTGTTATCTAAACTTTAGATACAGTTATTTTATACCCTACCTGAGCATGATTGCTCCCCTCTTCCTCCAGGTCTGCTTCAGTAACGAGGGTTGCCAACTTTTTCTTTGCCAGATAAATGAGGCAGTGTTTAGTTAGGAGCTCAGTCCCACAGTGGAGTATTTATGATGTGTGAATGTAGTCTATCAGAGAGTTTTACTCTCTCTTCCTCCCAAACCGAGCCCCTAAACTATGAAATTTACCACAGAGCTCCATCTGACAAAAACAAATGTGAAGGGATGTATTTTGGTTTGGAGACTTTGCCCCAGGGATGATGCTGCAGTCATTACAGGCTGACGCCCTGCTGCAGGATGAACGCATCTACTGGAGTCATGTAGGGTTTATTTTCCTTCAACAGGCACAAAAATACTTAAAAAAAGACACAGGGCCCTGAAACAACCCCGTTCAAGCATCACAACTCAAACACAAGCCAAGCGGCGGTGAAAGCGGCGTTCTCTCCTCCGAGGTTTGGCAGTGAGGAGGATTCAGAGGGATGAAGAGGAACGAGCAGGGATTCACCAGAAATAGCAGCCAGCATGTAACCTCTGCACACGCTCACAAAGAGCTCTGAGATGGAGAAGGTGGTGAGTGGGTTTATAATCACATAAGTCAATTAAGAGATTATCAGTTGCTATGACGATAAACAGATCGCAAAACAGGAAACGGGTCAAAGGCATGGGAAAAATACAAGCTTTGACAAATTAGATAAATGACTGAATTATGTTCAGTCTCAGACCAGATCAGAGTAAAACCCTTACAGAGAATCAGAATCAGAATCAAGGGCCGAGTACGTGTGGAAATATAAGGACTTAAAGTCCTAGACACAGAAAACTAAACTAGTATGCTCTTTAAAGTGTGAAATTTATTTCTCATGCAGTTCCTCTAGATTTTTGTAGACGAAGAAGATCCGTGGACTCATGTTGTATGTTGTTGTTCCCAGTAGCCCACCGTATTTGCTGTTATGATCTATTTTCCTAGATTATTATGAGCCTTATAGCAAAGTGTCGACCAACCTCTGACCTTTAGACAGACTCCTCCTTTGACCAATCAGGACCATTCTCTTTCTGCAGCCTACATTAGCCAGTGAGGGCCTGAGTTGAAGAAAAGTATGTGATGTCATCAGACCAAGCCATATAAGGACTGGAATGCTGCCAGTAACATAAACAGAGCCGACACAAAATATTGGCCTCCTTGGACGTTTAGAGCAGCATAAATATTCCCCCTTCTCCAGAACATTCTCTTTGTCTTTAAACCGTTTCTGTGTAGCTTTCTCTGGACGCTTCGGCTCATTGTCTGACTGGAAACGAAATCTTCTCTAAGCCGTATTTACCTTTTACCTTTACAAGCTTTCCACAGCATGCTGCTGCTGAGAAGCATCCCCATAGCATGATGCTGCTGAGGAGCATCCCCACAGCATGATGCTGCCACCAGCGTGCTCCACAGTGGGGATGGTGTGTTTGTGGTGATGTCAGTGTTTGGCGTCTTGTCTGATGGTCTCAAAGCTCCATTCTGGTCTCATCAGACCAAAGAACTTTCTTCCTCTTGACCATGGAGTCTCCCACAGTCCTTCTGGTGAACTCTAGTCCAGATTGAATCTGAGTTTTCTTCAACAGTGTCTTTCTTTTTGCCAGTCTCCCATAAAGCTCTGACTGGTGAAGAACCCGGCCAACAGTTGTTGTCTGCAGAGTCTCTCCCATCTCAGCTGCTGAAGCTTGGAACTCCTTCAGAGTAGTCATAGGTGTCTTTGTGTCCTCTCTCACTAGTCTTCTTCTTGCACGCCCACTCAGTGTGTGAGGACGGTCTGATCTAGGCAGATTTACACATGTGACATATTCCTTCATTTCTTCATGATGGATTTAACTGAACAATGGGGGATGTTCAGAGACTTGGAGATGTTTCTGTCTCCATCCCCTGACTTAAACTTTATTTATTTATTTTTTTCCTGAGGGTTCTTTTGTCTTTATGGTGTAATGGTAGCCAGGAATAGTGATTAACCAGTAACGTGACCTTCCAGACTCAGGTGTCTTTATTCTACAATCACTGAGACACATTCACTGACCTCAGCTGATAAAACCCAAGGGTCAAACACTTTCATAGTCACTGTAAAATAATAAAGTTAGCACATAATGCCTCTATACAGAGATTTGAGTTCAGGATGATTTCTCTGTTTCTCCACCACTTTTTAAAACTATGTTTAAGCTCAATATTCATACAAATAATTAACTGTATTTTATTTATTCCTCTATTGTTGTTCCAGTAACAGTGATAGTGACTATGGACTATGGACTGGATTTTATCTAGTGTCTCTTATCCATACAGACTAAGATGATGTGTGTATGTTGAGGCATTCAGGAGTAGCAGCCTCTTCACTGTAGGTATATAATCATGTTTTTTTTTTTTGTTTGTTTTTTTTTAACTCCTGGTCCTCTCCTTCTGCACAAACGTGTAAATCCTCCTTCTGTTCTCATCCCTGAACCTGGACTAGCTAAGGCTTCAGGCTTTGGTCCGGCTGAGTTTGTGGATAATTTTACAGGAAAGGGTTAAAGTTATTGTTTCATGAAGTAATTTTCTGTTTTATGGGATTGATTTGGTCATTTTTACCCATCATGGATAAAAAAACAAGTGGGCCACAATAAAAACCTTTTGATTCAGTCTATTATGCTGGTTTAAAAGAAATCTCCTTTAAAATCCCAGCAGCATGACAAAAACAATCAAGACACATCAGAACAAACCTGAGCAATCAAGTCTGTTTATTTTCCTGGTAGACGGCGTTTCCTCGTCCTCGCCATCATTCAGATCGTCAGAGTCGGAGCAGGAAATTGATTTATAAGTAGAGGAGTAATTTAATCTTTAGAAGAGCTCTTAATCACGTCCTCTTTATTCCTCTCTGTCACTGATACCGCTCAGACGCCCTTCACCGCCGCCGTGACGTCACCGACGCTCACATCTGAATATTTTCTGACGGGCTGAGATGAAGATCCTGACCTCTAGAAGATTCTCTGCATGCGGCCCAATGTCATCAGGGAGGAGCTGGAGGAGGAGGGGTATTAAAGAGGCAGAGGTGGGGTATAAAAGGGGAGGAGTATAAAAGTAGGGGGGGAAGGGTAATAAAGGGGAGGAGGAGGGGTATTAAAGAGAAAGAGAAAGAGGGGTATAAAAGAGGAGGAGGGGGTATAAAAGAGGAGGAAAAGGGGTATTAAAGAGGAAGAGATGGAAGGGTATAAATGAGGCGGAGGAAGGGTGTAAAAGAGGAGGAGGAGGGGTATAAAAAAGGAGGGGGTATTAGAGGGGAGGAGGAGGGGTATAAAAAAGGAGCAGGATGGATATTAAAGAGGAGGAGGAGGAGGAGGGGGAGTATGAAAAAGGAGGAGGAGGGGTATGCATAAGGGGGAGGAGGGGGTTTAAAATAGGAAGAGGAGTGGTATAAAAAAGGACGAGGGGGTACTAAAGAGGAGGAGGAGGGGGTATAAATGAGGAGGAAGAGGGGTATTAAAGAGGAGGAGGGGGTATGAATGAGGAGGAGGAGGGGTATAAAAGAAAAGGAGGAAGGGGTATTAAAGAGGAGGAGGAGGTATAAAAAGGAAAAGGAGGGGTATTAAAAGGAGGAGGAGGGGTATTCAGGATGATGGTGGTGATGGGGTTGAAGGCAGACATTAAAGAGGAGCAGAGAACAGAGGAGAGGAGAGAGGAGTGTTTTGCAGAGACAGAGCTCATTCCTTATTCTGTCTCAGTGATGTGATGGCGCTCTGATAGCCTTTTGCCCCGGGTGAATCTGGGAGGGGAGATACTGAGCCTCCTCCCGCCCAGGGCAAATTTTTAATCTGAGGGCATCTCAGAGGCGACAGCTTTTGTATCTGCTCCCATGATTCCTCTGTGCAGGAAAAGGGGAAGATAGTGTTATAGAAACCAAGAGTGAGGAATGTCCAGCTCCCTGCGCCCTTTACTGGAGATCATCCTCAATGTCAAATCAGTACAATCAAGGATTGATCATGATTTTAAATCAGGACTGAGATGATTCACCACTGACAGTAAAAACAGGAGTGTCCACATACAGCACACATATGGAGAACATTCAAACATGGAGCCTGACTGTCCCATCACACACCAGTCAATGACATCACTGTCCCGTCAGACACCAGTCAATGACATCACTGTCCCGTCAGACACCAGCCAATGACATCACTGTCCCGTCACACACCAGTCAATGACATCACTGTCCCGTCAGACACCAGTCAATGACATCACTGTCCCGTCAGACACCAGCCAATGACATCACTGTCCCGTCACACACCAGTCAATGACATCACTGTCCCGTCACACACCAGTCAATGACATCACTGTCCCATCACACACCAGTCACTGACATCACTGTCCCATCACACACCAGTCAATGACATCACTGTCCCATCACACACCAGTCACTGACATCACTGTCCCATCACACACCAATGGCTGACACCACTGACTGTCCCATCACACACCAAACACTGACATCACTGTCCCATCACACACCAGTCAATGACATCACTGTCCCATCACACACCAGTCACTGACATCACTGTCCCATCACACACCAATGGCTGACACCACTGACTGTCCCATCACACACCAGTCAATGACATCACTGTCCCATCACACACCAGTCACTGACATCACTGACTGTCCCATCACACACCAGTGACTGACATCACTGTCCCATCACACACCAGTCACTGACATCACTGTCCCATCACACACCAGTGACTGACATCACTGACTGTCCCATCACACAAACAAATCAATCCTCCAGCCGTTGTCTTCATCACTGATGCAGATTTTCTTCTTCAGAGGAACAAAGGGAGCTCAGATCCATCATGCTTGGCGGCCATGATGGTTCTCTTCATAAACTCTGACTGACTGTTCAGAGAGCAGGAGGGACAGCTGCTGCTGACGTCTTTTCAGGCCCTTTTTTCTTAAATCATCAATGAGGAAAGTAAACAGAACGATCTCAGCTGCTATTTCTCAGAAACATGCCATGAAAGCTTAAGCTTCTGATAATCTCACAGAGCCGAGGACTATTTAAATAATCCTAAATTTATACTCCAACATTTAAAGCCATCTTCGTGCGTCGAGGCTTTTCTCTGTGAGTTCTGCGGACGGTTCTCCTCAAAGCTACGGAGAACAAATGAAGAGACGTTAAACTGTGTCTGACTGAAGGGCAGATAATTCCTGAGGCATGTCCTCGCAGCCTTAAAGGAAGTCGAATTAGAAATGTCCTTGTAATTACTCCCTGGAAAAGGAGCATTAGTGCAACAGCATGCAGTGCATTCTGGGAGGAAAAGCAGGGATTCAACAATAATTGAACGTGGATGTAACCTGAAGGGCGAACACGGTGTTTGATCTTAATTTATAGGGATCCCTGATGGGACTTAGCCTACTTTACGGAGCACATAAAGTCAGATCTTCAGGCTGTGAGGAAGAAGGAGAATAAAAGACGCCCCCGTTATTGTTCTATAAACATACAGAGCAGAGCGTTTTATTCTCGTATGCCGCTGTAAAACTCAGCTCTTCCTGCTGTCGGGAGAACCTCCAGAGCCAGGCTCAGAGACGCCTCACATCTGCAGAAAGATCTTCATAAAACAGGAAAAACCCAGCTATTAGATATGCAGGTAGACCGGGAATAACAGGTGATCTTAGACCGGCTCTAGAGGGGACTCTGGCTGCATGTGGGCTCCAACTTAAGGCTCCATTCATGAACAGTTACAGGAAGTATCGTTTATCTTTGTTGGTCAGAGACAGTGACTTCCTGTGGTGGATTTAGGTGGACTTTCCTATCTAGATCCTGGTCCTGTGGTCTGGTTTCTCTCAGAGATGTGGAGCCTGTTCTGGGTCAGGGTTTTGGTGTTACTGTGGTGGATCTAGGTCAGGGGCATCAAACTAAAGGCCCGTAGTACAGTTAAACCGCTCGCAAGATTTTGTCATATTTTAACTCTAACTGGCGCACCAGTACGAGGTCTGCAGATTTCCTCCAGTATAAAAATGTCAACTAAACCTCGAAGATTAAAAATGTCCTTAAGACATCAAATTTAAAGTCAGGAGTAAAAACAGTGAGATTTTCATTTTGCATCTTACAATTACAACTTAAACTCAGGATTTAGAATTTTTTGGCCTTTTATCTCATATTGTGACCTTTTAAGTGATGATTTTGATTTTTCCCCTCATAATTTGGCCTTTTAAACTCACAATTTTTAATTTTTATCATCTTTTACAATTTAAATTCACAAATATTTGTTCTACCTCATATTTTGAGCTTTAAAACTCATGATTTTGAATTGTATCTCATATTTTGACCCTTTAAACTCACAACGTTTAATTTCAGATTCTCATATTTCACCTTTTAAATTCACAGCCATGAATTTTGTCTCATATTTTGATCTTTTATATTCATGATTTTGACTTTCAGTCTCATATTTCTGTCTTATATATTATTTTTTCTATTCTTTTTTTCTTTTAATTTTGTGTTTTGACCTTTTGAACTAATACATTTGCCTTTTTACTTCAGATTTTAAGCCTTTAAACTTTTCATTTTGACTTTTTTAAATCTGAAAATCATTTATCATCAGAGCTGAGTTGTTTTTTATTTCCCATAATTCATCACTGGTGAAAATGTGGGTAACAGTTTTTGTTTAAATGTTGATCCTGTTTGGCCCTCAGGTTAGACCTAAATCCAGACGCTGTTCCCCACTGGGACTGAGTTTGACACCCCTGATCTAGGTGGATTCTCCTCTCCAGACTCTGCTCCTGTGGTCTGGTCTGTCTCAGAGATGTATAGCCTCTTCTGGGTCAGGGTCTTGGTGTTACTGTGGTGGATCTAGGTGGATTCCCCTCTCCAGACTCTGTTCCTGTGGTCTGGTCTCTCTCAGAGATGTATAGCCTCTTCTGGGTCAGGGTCTTGGTGTTACTGTGGTGGATCTAGGTGGATTCCCCTCTCCAGACTCTGTTCCTGTGGTCTGGTCTGTCTCAGAGATGTAGAGCCTCTTCTGGGTCAGGGTCTTGGTGTTACTGTGGTGGATCTAGGTGGATTCCCCTCTCCAGACTCTGCTCCTGTGGTCTGGTCTGTCTCAGAGATGTAGAGCCTCTTCTGGGTCAGGGTCTTGGTGTTACTGTGGTGGATCTAGGTGGATTCCCCTCTCCAGACTCTGTTCCTGTGGTCTTGTCTGTCTCAGAGATGTAGAGCCTCTTCTGGGTCAGGGTCTTGGTGTTACTGTGGTGGATCTAGGTGGATTCTCCTCTCCAGGCTCCACTCTTGTGGTCTGGTCTGTCTCAGAGATGTAGAGCCTCTTCTGGGTCAGGGTCTTGGTGTTACTGTGGTGGATCTAGGTGGATTCTCCTCTCCAGACTCCGTTCCTGTGGTCTGGTCTCTCTCAGAGATGTGGAACCTGTTCTGGGTCAGGGTCTTGGTGACGGCGTGATGTAAAGAGTGTCAGACTGTTGTGACATGTTGAGTCACCACCGTGTCAGTGACAGCAGCGTGAGGCGTTCAGGGTCACAGACTGAGTCTGGCTGTGTTGGTGACAGTGATGTCTGCAGCTGTGGTGGTTTGTTTTTCAGCTCGCTCTCAGAAGTGACTTGGCCCGTCTCTCCTGGTCTGATTTAAAACTCAAACATTTAAACAAAGCCAGCACAGAGGCAAACTTCCTGTAATGATAGACAAAGCAGAGCAGAGTTTTCCTAAACCATCATCAGAAAGAGTTCAAATCTCCCAAACTGAGAACTGAACCAATTTAACAGACTGTCTGAGGGCTAATTATCTCATATTGTTCATTTTTATTCTACATCTCTTGGATGCGATTGGCTGTGTGATACTGGAGTTTGAGTTTTTCCTGAACATTCCTCCATGTTGGTAGATGGGACTGATGCTGCTGTTTATCTGTGCTAACAGACCTTACCTCCACATCCGTCTTTAATCAGCTGATGTTTACCTGTTATCATGTTGATGCTGACAGACTGAGAGGTAAACATGCTGATTCTAAATAAAGTCAGTGATTTAGAGCAGAGAGGCCGCCGTATTCATCATGTTGTTTGTTGTGTCTCTTCACAGCTGAATGCCGCCGTCTCGTTAGGCGAGACTGCTTTAAATCATAATGACCTGATCCGCCTGTGCCGTCTGACCCGGGTTTGTTTGTCGTCTTTCAGGGTTCGATGCCTACTTCACATCCAGGACTCTGGAGAACAACCGCAGGAACGTCTGGTTTGCCGAGTACTGGGAGGAGAACTTCAACTGTAAACTGATGAGTTCATCTAAGAAGGACGAGAGCAGCAGGAAGTGCACAGGTACGGGAAATAACCAGAGAATACTTAAGAAGTTACTAATATTATCGATCAAGTTTGCCCAGATATTCTGCGAACCGCTGCCCAATCTAAAAAACGGTTCAATGATGTAAGGAGAAGGGCCCAAAAAAAAAAGCTGTCAGAGCAAAGAAGGCACACACCAGGCTGTGCATCAGAGGCTACGATGTGCGTCACCGTGTGGACCACCTCACGGGACAGATGTAATCTGTTCCTGTGTCATGAATAGGAGTACAAAATTAAGTGACAATTACATTAAACACAGCAGCAGGCTAATCCAGGCATCATGCTTGTCATTCACCTGCATTCCTGCTCTGTCATCGCCAAATAGGAGAACCTTTGGTGATATATTCTCTCCCGGTATCTCCTCCTCATCCTCCTTGCAATAATGTACTCCATCTTTTTAGATCATGTTAGGAATAAAGATTAAAACAGAGAAATATGGGCAATCACAGGTAAATCCTTAAGACACTGACTGACTTACATTTATTCAGCGAGCGTCTCTCTCTTTTTTCTTTTCTTTTGAATTTCATGAGATGAGAGAAGCTGAATATATACTCTGTATCGGATGCCGTGGCTGTTTGTGGTTGGCTGAGAGATGTGAACTCGTTAGTTTTTATCACTCCCAGCTGCCATCAGGTTGAGTTTCAATTACGCGTGAAAAACATCTTTGATCTGACATCAGATGTGTCGGGACAATTTATATAGATACAAATGTATATGCTGGTTCAGATGTTTTCATTAAATAGGAGTTGCTGTGATTGTTTATTGCATTGAAATGTGCCTGACACTCTGGAAACCTGCCTGTGAGGTTTTGGTGACGTGTGCGCTCTGCGCGCCTGTCAGCCAAATTACCACTACACCGGGCGTGCTTCGCCTGCGCCGAGAATAGACCAGGTTGGAGCTGGCAGGCTTTCAGCGCACCTTTTTGCAGTGTTTTGGCACGAAATTGTCACCGCGCCAAGCTGAATCTGTCGACACCTCCCCCTGGTGCGCCGTCACACCCATCTCGGCGCAGCCCGGTCTACCAAATTGCCAAATTGGCTGCGCACAGTGGTGCGCCAGACGAAATTACCACTGCGCGGGGTGCGCCACGCTCCGCCACCCTGCGCCACCCTGCACTGTGCCACGAAATTAGAGCCCTTGGTGTCTGACTTTAGAGAATACCAAAGAGCTGGAGCATGTGCCATTATAACATCTTTACACAGAGACAGTGGGGCTGCTGCTGGAAACAGACACTCATTCTGAAGGCATTTATGACGAATCAGCATCTTCCTCCTGATGGTAATCAAAGTAAAACAGCGGTGATGTTTTAAAGGATGAGGAGGAGACCTGCTGAGATGAAGCTGTAGCTGCGTTTATGTTTGGGAGCTGTAAGAGCGAGGAGACGACATGACCAGTCGGCCCACTGTCATTGGTTGTTGAGGGTGTATTTTCAGAGGCAGTCTGACCTACAATCATAAATATCAACTGTGACCTGGTTCTAGGTCAGGGAGGCTCCGTCATTAGGGCAGCAGCAGCACTAAGGGCCCTTCACCCCAGTGCATGTTGGGTACATTGCAACCACAGGTGAGAGGCCACCGCTGGGCATTGGTAAACTGTTAAAATGTAAAAATGAGAGATTAGGATTCAGATGAAGTAACTTCCTGTTGGCAGAAGGAGGCGCTATGGCTAAATCAAATCTTTAAAGCATGAATGTGTGCAGACGAGGGCCTTTAGTGTTGGAACTGCAGAATTCTAAACAATGTTTAAAACCATGTTGTCCCTTTTTGGTCCCCATCACGGCCTCACCCCCGAGTTCTGGAGTTCGTCAGTTTTAATCCCTCCTAACTTATGGGTGTCAAACTTAAGGCCCGAGGGCCAAATCTGGCCCGTAGTAGTGTTCTACCCGGCCTGCAGGTTTAAATCATATTTTTGTTTTAACTAGCCCACCAGTATGAGGTCTGCAGATTTCCTTCATTATGAAAATGACAATTTCACCTCAATGATTTAAATGTTTCTTGTTAAGTGCTTAAAAAATGAAAAACTAAAGAGTAAAAATTTATCGGATAAAAAGTCAGGAATGTGGGGAAAATTAATTTGAGTTTTCATTTCATACTTTCAATATTGCATCTCAGAATCACGACTTCAACCCATGATTTTTATTTCATATCTTAACCTTTTCAATTCATAATTTTAACTTTTATCACCCAAGTTTACCTTTTGGATTCACAGTTTTAAATTTTGAGTCATATTTTGACATTTTTAACTAAATATTTCAAACATGTTTTTACCTTCCAGTTTCTAAGTTTCACTTTTAATCTCATATTTCTACCAGTTAGACTAAAAATGTACGATTTGAACTCATATTTTGACCTTTTAAACTCATTATTTTGACTTTCTATCTCATATATTTATTTTTAAAAACATTATTTTGACTTTTAATGATGTTTTTACCTTTTAACTCATTCATCTATTATTTTAATCTCAGAGTTTGAGCTCTTAAACTTTTCATTTTGACTTTTTTTATTTCAAACGTTTTTGTTTTCCATAATTTATGAAAATGAGGTTGACAGTTTAAGGTAAAATGTTGAGCCTGTTAGGCTCTCAGGTTAGACCTGAATCCAGAACTGGGATCCTGCTGTCACTAAGTTTGACACCCCTGTTTTAAAACTGAACAGGTGTAAATTAGAAAGAGTCCATTCTGATCCTGATAGACAGAAGAAGAGCTTCTTCCTCGCCCTGCTGATACCACAGACTAATGAACATCATCATCATCATCAACCATCGACTTTCTCAGAGCACGCTCAGAGTCTCTCCTCCTGCTGAACATCGCTGCGTTTGCAGAAGTTGAACAGGTGTGTGATCCCAGATCAATAAGAGAGCGATTAGTGAGGCGGTGTGACGGCGAGAACAGAGCTGAACTCTAATGAAGCCGTTCTATTAAGATTATTGATCCATGCTGCTGAAGAAGACAACAGCGTGTCTGTTTGACTCTCCTTTACATTTGTCTCGTCACGTTTCTGCATCTGTCTCTAATTTTACCATCGATCTCACTGAATAAATGTTTTTTTTCAGTCTTTCTGAAATTTCATGATGTATATCAGGGATTCTGACGTTTCACACTGAGATCATCTTTTTGAATGTTTTTGGTATTTTTGTCCTTTTTCTTGTTTTGTGTCTCTGTAGTTGACTTGAATGTCTCTGCTGTCATCTGACATTTTTAATAGTTGTAAAGCATCTGTTTAAAGCAGGGTTACATATGGGGGGGTCAAAAAGTCTATGCTGGGCTTTTATTTGAAGGACATTTCTCTTATGTCCTTCCTGTTGGCTGCAGCGGGTGCCCAGTCTTTGTCTGTGTCTTTCCTCTACATCTCTTTGTTTGGTTGTTTTTTTTATTTTTTAACGTTGTGATCCATCCTGACGTCCTCACTGGAAAAAAGCCACTCTAAAATAAGTAAAAAATAAAATCAAACAAGAGGTTTTATGCTTGTAATATGCAAAAAAAAAAAAAAAAAAAAACAATCTGCCAGTGGAACCAAGAGAAGATTCTCTTGATAAGATTTCTTGAAATACTGTAAGACATTTTATTCAAGCTTTGGCTTTATTTTACCAGTGTTGGGAAGTTCTTGTCTCATAATAAGCCTCTGATGCTCAAAAGTAGCATCTTTTGTTTTTAACCCCCAGATCATCTCCTTTGGTTAAAGTGTGTGTATCTCATTTAAAGTTTTATCAAAGTGACACTGTTCTCCATTTAAGCCCACCGTCTACTTAAAATAACATTAGAAACTTCACTGGAGACAAAATATTTTCAGTTAGCATGCCTGTCTTGTTTGAGGCAGTACTCTTTGTGCCATCATAAGCCATGGTTCTCCAGTCTGGTGTCATCTTGTTGAGCTGCAATAAAGTCATTTGTTCTCTCAATTCAAGTTAAGTCTAGTTCTTGAAACAAGATAATTCAGCTTTACAAATTACACAGCAGCTTAAAAACCTTATGCAATATCAAAAAAGCTTTTTTCATCTAAAATTTGTCACATAACTATGGCTGAACACTCTGCTAAAGAATCTGATTGTGTTTTTTTTTTTTGTTGTTGTTGTTTCTTTTTTTTTTTCTCCAGTATTGAGATTTGATGTGCGATTGTTATCAGGTACCTCATCTTGTGTATTTTTCAAAACAAATTCAAGCAATAAATCATATATATTACAACCTACACTGAGTCTAGCAGGATGTTTTGACCTTCCAGGAGGTGCACAGCTAGAAACCAACATATGGATAGATACATTTATGTCAATGTCTGTAGAATACAAAGCAGTAAATCCTCAGTAGCATTAATCTGAAAATAAGGGTGCAACAAGCTTTCAGCTATAAAGGAGGAGGCTGGAGTGGAGGAGGGGAAGCTTTAGTCTATAAAGGAGGAGGCTGGAGTGGAGGAGGTGAAGCTTTAGTCTATAAAGGAGGAGGCTGGAGTGGAGGAGGTGAAGCTTTAGTCTATAAAGGAGGAGGCTGGAGTGGAGGAGGTGAAGCTTTAGTCGATAAAGGAGGAGGCTGGAGTGGAGGAGGGGAAGCTTTAGTCTATAAAGGAGGAGGCTGGAGTGGAGGAGGGGAAGCTTTAGTCTATAAAGGAGGAGGCTGGAGTGGAGGAGGTGAAGCTTTAGTCTATAAAGGAGGAGGCTGGAGTGGAGGAGGTGAAGCTTTAGTCTATAAAGGAGGAGGCTGGAGTGGAGGAGGTGAAGCTTTAGTCTATAAAGGAGGAGGCTGGAGTGGAGGAGGGGAAGCTTTAGTCTATAAAGGAGGAGGCTGGAGTGGAGGAGGTGACGCTTTAGTCTATAAAGGAGGAGGCTGGAGTGGAGGAGGTGAAGCTTTAGTCGATAAAGGAGGAGGCTGGAGTGGAGGAGGGGAAGCTTTAGTCTATAAAGGAGGAGGCTGGAGTGGAGGAGGGGAAGCTTTAGTCGATAAAGGAGGAGGCTGGGGTGGAGGAGGTGGAGCTTTAGTCTATAAAGGAGGAGGCTGGAGTGGAGGAGGGGAAGCTTTAGTCGATAAAGGAGGAGGCTGGAGTGGAGGAGGGGAAGCTTTAGTCGATAAAGGAGGAGGCTGGGGTGGAGGAGGTGGAGCTTGAGTCTATCAAGGAGGAGGCTGGGGTGGAGGAGGTGGAGCTTGAGTCTATCAAGGAGGAGGCTGGGGTGGAGGAGGTGGAGCTTGAGTCTATCAAGGAGGAGGCTGGGGTGGAGGAGGTGGAGCTTTAGTCTATCAAGGAGGAGGCTGGGGTGGAGTAGGTGGAGCTTGAGTCTATAAAGGAGGAGGCTGGGGTGGAGGAGGTGGAGCTTTGCCAGCAGCAGCAGCGTGGCTCATTAATGCAAGCAGGGAGGCAGCTGGCTATCAGCCAATCACAGCAAGGGGTATGACTTGTGTGAACTAACACTAAGCTTCATCAATGTTAGAATGAACTCGGGCAGTACCATTAAAAAAATATATCTAATGTCATTTATTGTTACTCATACTGCAAATTTGATCTTATTAGCTTTATTGAATGGGGACTTCTGTTTTAATTTCACCCGTTTTAATTAAGAAAAACATACAGAAAACATGAAACAGACAATTTTTTAAACTTTTTTTTTTAAATGACAGCTGAATGTTTGCAGGATGTGCATAAAATCTCTGCTGCAAAAACAAAAAAAGTGCTAAACTGGTATTTTGACATATTTCAAGTATAAGCAATAATTCAATGTCTGTGATTTGTAAACTGCAGCATGCCATGTTGTGATTTAATCTCATTTGCGATTAATCACCCAGCCCTAATCAGAACAAGATATTTTCAATACACTTTCACTGATGAAGATATTCAATATGTACTGCCTAAGAACAAGTTCATGTAGCCTACTGAGATGTAACTCTTTAGGTGTTTTATGTCTTATTTTTAGTGGCTAAGATATTTTGAGTAGAATTTAGAAAAATCTACTTGGTAAGATTCTGAGTTTTTGCTGTGCTGGGTCTGAAGTTCAACCTTCTGTTCAGGCTCCAGTTCGTCTTTTTTAGGCTTTTTTTTTTTTTTTTTCAGCTGTTCTCCTTCGTTAAAAAAAATTTTGTGTGCCTCTTCTCTTTATTAAGCATCATGTTGAAGATTTTTTTTTTTAAACATTTGGGTTTTTTTTGTTTTTTTTTTTGGCTTTCTGAGTCACATCTTTGGATCTTCATCCTGCCTAATGATCCTGCAGCATCTTCATCATCTCAGTAACTTCCTGTTTTCCTCCCTTTGGCTCTCTTCTCTCTACACGTTATAATTTAAACCTCGGAGAGACGGGATCATCTCTGCCCCCCCCAGAACTAAACCCTCAATTACATAATGAACAGAGCGTCTTCTCCGTGATTGACTCGGTGTGAAACCTCAGAACAGCGGGAGGGAGACACAAAGAAACAGAAACTGGATCCTGTCAAAGCGCTCTAATGAGTCAGACAGGAGACAACGGGAGGATTAGCGGCTCTCTGAGGCTTTCTGTAAAATTAACAAAGAAAAGTCGGATTTATGGATGTTCACGTCGAAGGTTTTAGTTCAATCATCAGAGTTTTAGTCTCTGCACTGATTGGCTTTGGCTCTTAGGTCACTGTTTTAAATGTTTGTGGATGTTTCTGAGATTTTTGGCTCTTTTAAATTTGTTTTAGATCCTTTTGAAGCCAAATTCAGTCTCAGTAAATATTTGTCTCTTTTCAGTCATTTTACGTCCGTAAACTGTACACCACATTTTTGTGCAATTCTTTTTGGTGCTTTGTCATTTTTTTGCAATGTCTTGGGTTCCCTTCATATTTTTCTTTTACTTTTTTCTTTTTTTTTTTTTTTTTTTGGTAAATTAATGAGACATCATTTTGGGAAATCCTTTGCTTGTGATTTTTAGTGATTATTAGAGGTATTATCCTGTGGTGTTCGTACTTTTTTTGGTCCTATTTAGGCAGTTTGAATGATGTTTGGTTACCTTAAAGCTATTTGTGGTTTCCGTTTAGTCACTCTGTCTTCACAAATTTAAAAGTCATTCAGTGGTTTTCTTATATCTTTATAAATACACTATATTGCCAAAAGTATTGGCTCACCTGCCTTCACTCTCATATGAACTTCAGTGACATCCCATTCTTAATCCATAGGGTTTAATATGACGTGGGTCCACCCTCTGCAGCTATAACAGCTTCAACTCTTCTGGGAAGGCGTTCCACAAGGTTTAGGAGTGTGTTTATGGGAATTTTTGACCATTCTTCCAGAAGCACATTTGTGAGGTCACACACTGATGTTGGACCAGAAGGCCTGGCTCTCAGTCTCCGCTCTAATTCATCCCAAAGGTGTTCTGTGGGGTTGAGGTCAGGACTCTGTGCAGGCCAGTCAAGTTGATCCACACCAAACTCTCTCCTCCATGTCTTTATGGACCTTGCTTTGTGCACTGGTGCACAGTCATGTTGGAACAGGAAGGGGCCATCCCCAAACTGTTCCCACAAAGTTGGGAGCATGGAATTGTCCAGAATCTCTTGGTATGCTGAAGCATTCAGAGTTCCTTTGACTGGAACTAAGGGGCCAAGCCCAGCTCCTGAAAATTAAGCCCACAACATAATCCCCCCTCCACCAAACTTTACACTTGGCACAGTGCAGTCAGACAAGTACCGTTCTCCTGGCAGCCGCCAAACCCAGACTGGTCCATCAGATTGCCAGATGGAGAATCGCGATTTGTCACTCCAGAGAAGGCGTCTCCACTGCTCTAGAGTCCAGTGGCGGCGTGCTTTACACCACTGCATCGATGCTTTGCATTGACCTTGGTGATGTATGGCTTGGATGCAGCTGTTACCATAGAAACTCATTCATGAAGCTCTCTACCACTGTTCTTGAGCTAATCTGAAGGCCACATGAAGTTTGGAGGTCTGTAGCCATTGACTCTGCAGAAAGTTGGCCACCTCTGTGCACTATGACCTCAGCATCCTCTGACCCCGCTCCATCATTTTACGTGGCCTACACTTGGTGGCTGAGTTGCTGTCGTTCCCAATGGCTTCCACTTTGTTATAATACCACTGACAGATGACTGTGGAATATTTAGGAACCAGGAAATTTCACCACTGGACTTGTTGCACAGGTGGCATCCTATCACAGTACCACGCTGGAATTCACTGAGCTCCTGAGAGCGAGCCATTCTTTCACTAATGTTTGTAGAAACAGTCTGCATGCCTAGGTGATGATTTTATACACCTGTGGACATGGAAGTGACTGGAACACCTGATTTACATTATTGGATGGGTGAGTGAATACTTTTGGCAATATAGCGTATGTTTGTATTTACTCTCTCTCCCTACATCCTTGTTCTTGTAAGGTTCCAGTTCCAAAGCAGTACCTCTGTTGTTTTTGTGTTGCTTTATATTTCTTATTCTGGTGCTCAGGTTCCAGTTGATGGAATGTTCTAGAAACACAAAACCAACAAGTTTAAGTTAAAATGTCATTACCTTCCACAGAAATAAATTAACCCAATCAGCAGGTGGACCTGCTCTGTCACTAGACTGATCCATCTTCAAAGCTTTAAGCTGATTCGCTCATTCCTGGTGAGGGAATGACTGAACCAATCAGCATCATCTGAGGAGAAAGAGGCGGTAGCTACAGGTGTGGTTTGATTAAAGTGACTCCAGTTCTGTCAACAATGGCGGCCAGTGAAGAGATGATGGTGGATGCAGCTCCAGCAGCAGTTAGATCAGACTTGGAGAAGATTTCCTCACTAAAGAAGAGCAGAGAACCACGCTGAGAGTTTTACTCTCCTCCTCACCCACAGCAGAGCTTAATGAACCAGCGGGCTCCACTGGTGGTGAACAATCCTGGACATGGGAACAGCTGACTGGAGAGATCACGGTGGTGTAGGTTCCTCCTTGGTGGCGGTGCACAGCTGTCATGTCTTTGTTCACCTCTGAGTTTTGTTTTGTTAAACTCATCATGCTCTATAAAAGCCTTCTGAGTGGTTAAAGTCGTCCATGATGGATTCCCTTCCTCTTTTTTTGCCCTCGTCTCCTAAAGCAAAGATCTGATTTCTCAGCAGAGGATACTCGATGTTTAAAGCTCATTTAAAGATTCATACGGCTTTTTAAAGTTATTGACCCTAACCCTGGGTCGGGCAGAGCTTTGTGGTAGAACGGCTCTAACTCTTTAATGGTTTGTCCAGTTATCATGAATCTTGGTTCATGTCATCTAGCTCCCACTGAGCCACCAAAGCGGTCCAAAGCTGACTCACTGAGGGCTAAAAAACTAAAAACTTCAGCCTCAGGGCTGGAACTGACCAAAATGTCAGGTATCATCTAAAATCTGGAGGTTCTTCTTGGTCTGTGACGGTGGGCGTGGTCCACCATGTTTGCTTATGATGACGTGAATGCTTGATTGTTTTCTTTTTTTATTGTCAGCAGAAATAAATCAGCTAAAAGTGGTTTTATTTTAACTTCTGAATCCTGAAATGCTCATTGCTTAAAAGGTTACAACTAGAGCTGTTCAATTCATCGAAAATTAGATTAAATCACAATATGGCCTGCTGCAATTTTCAAATCAAATAAGGTGTAATATTCCTTTAAACTGACGTTTGTGTCAAAAGCAGTTTAACCCATAAGAGCTCACACCCATGTCTCCTCATAGCAAATCAATGGTGGGCATCGACAGACTCAGGAGAGCACGTACAACACAGAAATACACCTGCTCTGATGTCAAGGATAGGAAATGGTACTTCTGTGTCCTGCTGGGCTTTTGTGGTTATAATTTTATCGTCTCTTATTGGAAAATAACACAACATTAGTCAAATCAATTAGATTTAACAACCAAAATCATTTTCAGGGTTTTTTTGTCAACAGAAAAACCCGGTGAATGGCCCCTCCACAGTCATGGCTTATTGATGACATCAGTGCATGTGTGCTGGATCGTCTCTTTAACCCTTTTTCACCACTGTTTCTGTTCACTGATGCCACTTTTTCTCACTCTATGCCCATTTTTTCCTCTTTTAATTCACTTTTGAACCCCATTTTTTACTTCATCTCGCCAATTGTTGCAACTTTTTTCCACTTTATTCCCTTTTTGCCACTTTTTAACAGCTTTTCACCAATTTTCCGACCATTTTGGCACCTTTTTGCTTTTCTGTAACTCATTTTTCTCACTTTTCCCCATTTTTGCCAGTTTAAAACATTCTGTAACTGTATTTTACTTTCAGCCATTTTTTCCCACTTTGAACTCAATTTTTCCTGTTTTTGACCTGTTTTACAAGTTTATCTGGCTTTTTTTTTAACCTGCTTCTTTAACACATTTTTGTTGCTTTTTTTCCACATTTTTTCTCTTGTTGCATTTCTATATATACAGAGCTTAACAAATGTATTAGACCAGCTGTCATATCTGTCTCAGAGACCATCCAGCATCATCAAGTGCTTTAATGCGGACTCTTTCATTTTCAGTCAGCTCTCCACGTTTTACCATTTTGAACAGGAATGAGGAATTTCAAACTGAATTCACCCAAATTTGAGCCGGCTCACTGGGCTTCTCTGAGAAGTCAGAAATGAATCAAGCATAACATTCAACCACTAAAACTCATTTTTCTCTTCAGGAATGACAGTAAATAACTATAATTTGACATATTAATCAGAAATATTAATGTGCTTTACTATTTTTTCAGTTTTATGGTAAATCAGTAAATTGTAAAATTCATGGATAACAATAATAATTCTATTTTAGCATTAAAAATATCATCTGGGTTAAAGAGCTTCTACATATTGGTGTATTAACCATTGCAGAAACATCAAAAATGATTTTGGTAATTACCAATGCTGTTAATTTAGGGCAGCTGTGGCAGAAACCTGACTGTGGTTAGGGTTAGGGTGCTCTAATACATTTGTTAAGCACTGTGTGTATATATATATATATATATATATATATAACCATTTTAATCCCATTGTTGCCACTTTTGAACCCTTTTCACCTCTACTTTCACACATTATGCCATTTTTCCATACCTATTTCATTTTTTCCACTTTTAAATTATTCAGCCAATCACATGACCATAGTCCAAAAAGGTTCATTATGTCTGTCCTCAGTGATATGCTTATACTTTCTTCTATAACAGACAAAAAGTTTTTAGTTCATAACTTCACATGTTTCGACGGAAAGCTTCTGTCTTCATCAGAAGTGTCGTCTGATGGTAGTGTGACGTGTCCTTATCAGCTGATCTTACGGAGGCGTGAACTTTTTGTCTGTTATAGAAGAAAGTATAAGCAAATCACATGACCACATCAGAATGTTCAGTGTGTTTCAATCAGGGACTTTATTAGTTTAAGTTAAGAATAAGCTCTGCAAGGTCTCTTACAGGACATGAAAGGTCATGTGACACCTGTGTTACGGTGGGTCCTTGTGGGTAAAATGTGTTTTTGCAGCAGAGATTTTATGCATTACAGATCATGGAGTCATCCACAGGCAATGTTTTAGAATAGCCTAAAAAATTCCTACTTTTTTGCACATTTTTCTTATTAAATATGAGACTGACATAAACTATATAACTCCCTTTAACACATCAATTCCTATCCAATTTGCAATACGAGTCAAAATCATCACAGATATTTTTCAAAAATGTTCAACTCTAGTTTTATCTACTATTGTGTTGGTTTTAATATAAAATGATTTATTGCTTGTGTTTGTTGGGGGAAAAAATATAAAGAACTTAAGAAATAATTGAAGAGTTCATTTGCAAAAACAGTTAAACGCCATTCTGGTAAACAATGAAAAAAATAATAAAATTAACACTTTCAGTTGAGCTGTCTTCTGATCTAAAATCTTAAAAAATGATTAATTAATTATACTTATTATAATTATACTTAATCCACTTCAGTCTGATTGATTTTACAATGAAAAAATACATTTTATGGCAATTTATAAAAATGGAGGAAACTGTTTTTGTAAATGAACTCTTCAACTGCATATCAAATCACAATAAGATTACTTTCCCTAACCGTTCAGCCCTAGTGACAACCCACAAGTCAGCTGTTGCAGGTTTTTGCTGGTGTCTGCTGGTTTTTAGTCGCTCCATGGTGGTTAGGGTTAGGACTTTCTCTGCTGTGTCTCTCCCTGTAGTTCTGCATGTGTCGTTCCGTCCAGGAGCGGTCCATCAGGGTATTTTAGGGTGTTTCACTCTCTCTAGTCTCTCCAGGTCTCTGTCAGTCCTGTTGATCTCTAAATAGTTCTTAAATGTCTTTATAGCTTGTTTTCAGTCTTTGTAGAGTTTTATAGTCCCTGTGACGTTTGGTGACTGTGACTGCCTCTCTGATGCTGCTGCTGTCTGAATCACTGATCATGAGGTCAGGATTCGTCTGTAAGACGGAGAGAACCTTGAAAAAACAAACAGAATCGATAAAAAATGAATCTGTATCGGATCGTGTTGACAGGAACTCGATATTAAAATAATCACAGGAGCTGAGAGGAGTCATCAGGACAATCTGACTTTCATTTGAGCTTTTCAACTTTGCTGCAAGAAGAAAAAAAGTCACGGGGTCCTTTGGGTCCCAGGGCTCTAGTCCTTTGGGTCCCGGGACTCTAATGGGCGGTGTCATTTCTACCTCAGAAACCCTCCCAGCCCTTCCCCTTCTTCCCCCACTGCTGCTCTTCTACGGTTTGATCAGAAACTTCCACTCTGATCGTGTTGATGAGTTTGCATCAGGTTGTGTTCAGAATGTTAAATAAATAAAAATAGAAATGTGAAACAGCTGATGTGATAAAAAACAATGGAGTAGAACAGAATCATCATGCTGACTAACATCGTCACGTTAATCTGTCCTCATGGAATCCACCACTGCAACCAAACCACATAAACCCAGCCGGTGTGACCGATGTGTGGTTGTGATCCTCCGCCAGCTGATCCATGCTCCGTATGCCATCCCCACACGCAGACACACTCACATAAAACTCCTCTGTTACAGCTGTCATCTTTATTTTCCAACGCCTGTAAAGCACCTGGACTGTGACTTCAAGGTGCTGCACGTCCTCCCGCTCATCCTGTTCAGGGTCGCAGAGGGCTGCAGATTATCCCAGCATGCACTTGGGGAGAGGTGGGGTCCTCTCTGGGGGTTTAAAGACTCCGATTCTCCCAGGCATGAAGCTCTACGCTGAGGGAGGAAACAGGGGCTGATGGAGGGGAAAGCAGGTCACTACTGCCAAGGCCTCACACAAATCAGACAGAGGACGGATCAGTGGCTCTACGAGCCAGAGCCTTTTCAGTTTCGTTTTTTTACTTTTCTGTTTATTATTGTCAAGATGTGGATTCTGAAGACTGGTGCAAAGGGGCTGAGTGAAATGGAATAAAAAGATTATTTATTAATTAGAATAAGGACAATGATTTAAAGAAAACAGGTGAAATAGTCCATGCCTCCAGACTCTACATCAACAGTCAGTCTTCAGTGACCTGATACCAGAACTCTCTGTCCCTCCTCTGACTCTAACAACAGCCCATCCATCACCTCTGAGGCTCTCTGTCTGTGGACTGATATCTCTACATGCTGACAAGAATGAATGAGGACCAGTTAGACACCAGCTAAGAGGGTAGCAGTGCCTCTTTAACGGCTTTTCCCCCTCATGTTTTTATAAAACGTGCTTTCAAAGGACACACTGGTATACTACACAGTAAACCTGGTGGTGTACTGGTTGGACTGGAATGACGTCTGAGGGCCTGGACTGACCTATATGTAAAATTCAAGGATGGAATGTTTTATAAGCCTTAAGAGGATGACATCTTTAAATGCAAGGATGGAATGTTTTATAAGCTTTAAGAGGATAACATCTTTGAATACAAGGATGGAATGTTTTATAAGCTTGTAGAGGATGACATCTTTAAATGCAAGGATGGAATGTTTTATGAGCTTTAAGAGGATAACATCTTTGAATACAAGGATGGAATGTTTTATAAGCTTGTAGAGGATGACATCTTTAAATGCAAGGATGGAATGTTTTATAAGCTTTAAGAGGATAACATCTTTGAATACAAGGATGGAATGTTTTATAAGCTTGTAGAGGATGACATATTTAAATGCAAGGAAGTATCTTGTGGTTTTATGACCCAAAAAGAGTTGGAATCTTCGAATACAAAAAAGGAATGTTTTATGAGCTTCAAGGGTGACATCATCTTTAAATGCAAGATGGGATGTTTTATTGACTTTGAAGGGTGACCTATTTAAAAACAAGGATTGGAATTTTTTACTGCCTCTGAAGGGTGACACATTTAAAAGTAAGGATGGAATGTGTTATTGACTTTGAAGGATGACATATTTAAAAGCAAGGACAGATTTTTTTTTTTTTTTTTTACTTTGATGGATGACATATTCAAAAGCAAGGATGCGATGCATTATTGACCTTGAAGGTTGGCATATTAAAATCCCCAGAAAGAAAATTTTAATGACTTTGAAGAATGACATTTTTAAAAGCAAGGATGGAATGTTTAATTGACTTTAAAGGATGACAAATGTAAAGGCAAGGATGGAATGTTTTTATTGGCTTAAAGGATGACATATTTAAAAGCACCGATGGAATGTTTTATTGACTTTGAAAAATTACATGTTTTTTTAAAGCAAGGATGGAATGTGTTATTGACTTTGAAGGATAACATATTTAAAAGCAAGGATGTAACGTTTTATTGACTTTGAAGGATGACATTTAAAAGCAAGGATGTAATGTTTTATTGACTTGGAACCTTGGAAGGATGACATATTAAAAAGCAAGGATGGAATGTTTTATTGACTTTGATGGATGGCATTTAAAAGCAAGGATGTAATGTTTTATTGACTTGGAAGGATTACATATTTAAGAGCATGGATGGAATGTTTTGTTGACTTGGAAGGATGACATATTTAAAAGCAAGGATGTAACATTTTATTGACTTGGAAGGATGACATATTTAAAAGCAAGGATGTAATGTTTTATTGACTTTGAAGGATGACCTATTAAAAAGTACCGATGGAATGTTTTATTGACTTTGAAGGGTGACCTATTTAAAAATGAGGATGGAATTTTTTACTGACTCTGAAGGGTGACACATTTAAAAGTAAGGATGGAATGTGTTATTGACTTTGAAGGATGACATATTTAAAAGCAAAGATGGATTTTTTTTTTTTTACTTTGATGGATGACATATTCAAAAGCAAGGATGCGATGCATAATTGATCTTGAAGGTTGGCATATAAAAATCCTCAGAAAGAAAATTTTAATGACTTAAAAGGATGACATATTTAAAAGCAAGGATGTAACGTTTTATTGACTTTGAAGGATGACACATTTAAAGGCAAGGATGGAATGTTTTTATTGGTTTAAAGGATGACATATTTAAAAGCACCTATGGAATGTTTTATTGACTTTGAAGAATTACATATTTTTTAAAGCAAGGATGGAATGTTTTATTGACTTTGAAGGATGACATATTAAAAAGCAAGGTTGGAATGTTTTATTGACTTAGAAGGATTACATATTTAAAAGCATGGATGGAATGTTTTTTTGACTTAAGAGGATGACATTTTGAAACAAGGATGGAATGTTTAATTGACTTTGAAGGATAACATATTTAAAAGCAAGGATGTAATGTTTTATTGACTTTGAAGGATGACATTTAAAAGCAAGGATGTAATGTTTTATTGACTTGGAACCTTGGAAGGATGACATATTAAAAAGCAAGGATGGAATGTTTTATTGACTTTGAAGGATGACATTTAAAAGCAAGGATGGGATGCATTATTGACTTTGAAGGTTGGCATATTAAAATCCACGGATGGAAAATTTTAATGACTTAAAAGGATGACATATTGAACAGCAAGGATGGAATGTTTATTTGACTTTGAAGGATGACAAATTTAAAGGCAAGGATGTAATATTTGTTTGGTTTTGAAGGATGACATATTAAAAAAGTAAAAGATTGAATGTTAAACTTCTCCCCTGCATACCGTTTTCAACAAATGACCTCATTCCCACATTGTTTGACTTTGTTCCATCCCCTGTTTAGAGTCCAAAATCAGGTCAGGAAATCATACTGAACAGAGGAAAGAGTGACAGAAACACCTCAAGTTCCAGGTGTTCAGCTCCTGAGGGTTTACAAGTCTGCAGTGAGGGAGGATGGTTTTCAAAGTGAATTTAGAGGGACAGGGTTGTTGCCGGGAGGCCAGGGGGGGGCTGGGGGCCATTAGGAGCAGTGACTCTGTTGTTGAAGCAGAGACAAAGTGATGCTGACAGGGTCAGGTGGGCGTCGTGTTCCCTGTGAGTTAAAGAGAGAGGAGCAGCTCAGTGAGAGGAGACGGAGACTGAGGGACTCCTGTTTAAAGATAAATACAGCTTCAGCTCTCTGGGTCCCGGGCAGGGACACAGATGGGGTTTAGAGTCTACTCTGACCCTCATAGGTTCCCTGAAGAGAACTAAGAAGCCCTCAGAGCATTCACCGGATGGATGGATGGATGATGGATGGATTAATGATGGATGGATGGATGGATTAATGATGGATGGATGGATGGATGGATTAATGGATGGACGGATGGATGGATGAATGGATGGATGGATTAATGGATGGATGGATGGATGGATGGATGATGGATGATGGATGGATGGATGAATGGATGGATGGATGGATGGATGATGGATGGATGGATGAATGGATGAATGGATGGATGGATGGATGGATGATGGATGGATGGATGGATTAATGGATGGATGGATTAATGGATGGATGGATGGATGGATGGATGGATGGATTAATGGATGGATGGATTAATGGATGGATGGATGGATGGATGGATGGATGGATGGATGATGGATGATGGATGGATGGATGAATGGATGGATGGATGGATGGATGATGGATGGATGGATGAATGGATGAATGGATGGATGGATGATGGATGGATGGATGGATTAATGGATGGATGGATTAATGGATGGATGGATTAATGGATGGATGGATGGATGGATTAATGGATGGATGGATGAATGGATGGATGGATGAATGGCTGGATGGATGAATGGCTGGATGGATGTTGTAATGAAGCTATCTGAGAAGGTCAGGATGAGAATGAAACCCAACAACAGCTTCATCTATATAATCTGACTGCTGGTCAGTGATCTGAGCTCTAACAGACCTCTCTTATCTACCTGACTACCAGGTCTTCTCCTCTGCCTGTATTCACAGTATTGTGTTGTACTCATATGGAGTCTGTTTATGTCTGTTTCTCCTGCTCAGTTTTATTTCCCCCCATTATCTGTTCATAAGTCTACAGCAAAGATAAATCAGGACCATAACAAACATCCTCAGCTCTGTCCTCATTGTCTGTAGTTCTCTTGTGTGTCTGAGGCTGTATTTATTCCACCGCTGGGATGGAGGGTGGAAGTTGGAGTGAGGTTGAAATGAATGTGAATGTGGCATGTTTCACCTCCATCACAGCTGCTCTGATAGCTGATGTTAACTGAAACAATCACAGCGCTGTCTGCTGTCCACTTTGGTGCTTTCTTTCTCCACCCATCAGGACTTCTCTGGCTTTTCAGAATAAAACCACATCAGTGTAATGATGGTTTTATTTTATGCACACATAAAACAGTTGTTGGTTTTCTGGACACTGTGGCTCCATTAGCTTATTCATAAGTGGTTTAGTGTATTTCTGTTCTACATAATCTAAAATGGATCTGCATGGTGGTGCAGAGGTTAGCGCTGTTGCCTCACCTGAAGAAGGTTCCTGGTTCTCTTCCCGGTCAGGGCCTTTCTGTGCAGAGTTTGCATGTTGCATGGGTTCTCTCTGGGTTCTTCGGCTTCCTCCCACCACCAAAGACATGCTCGCAGGTTGATTGGTGACTCTCAATTGCCTGTAGGTGTGAGCATGCCAGGTTGTCTGTCTCTGTATGTCAACCCTGTGATTGACAGGTGACCAGTCCAGGGTGTAGCTGGGATAGGCTCCAGCCCCCCCCCCCCCAGACTACTAACAGGATAAAAAGATGGATGGATGGATGGATAATCCAAAATATTGTGCTTTTTTTCTACTTTGTGTTGCTCTACAACTTATAAATATCAATGATTGTTTCTGTTTACGAAGGATTCTGTGAAGTCATGATGTTTACTCCATATTTAATTTGTCTTATAGCATTAAAGGCTTGATTTAAAGCTTACAGAGATTAGAATCCAAAGATAATCTAAGCCTGTTTATTATTTTAATCTTAGTTGTGCTATCAGCCTATAGAAAATTAAAGGCAAAAACTGACCAATCAGATCATTGTAAATCCTAAATCAAGGACGTCCATCGCTCAGACTTTATAGCTGTAATAACTCAATATTCACTCTGTCTTCACCCTCTCCTTCAAAGACGGTCGCCTCTAACTCCAAAAAAGTCAAGGCCTAATGTGAGGAAACTTTAGGAGGCAGCATCATTTCAACCTTTGCCTTCCAATGATTTGGTACCATCTTCTGTTGAATCCAGACAAAAAGAGCAGACTTTACAAACCCGGATCCTGATGAATCTCCTCCACAAACATGAGGAGCTGCAGTAAAGCCGTCCCTCTGTGGCTCTGTATTCAGGTTTGACCTCATTTCATTCCCGGCAGCAGCTCTCTTTACCTGAGCCATGCAGATCCCACCGTCTCTGCACAATGCTGCTTTTGTTTGCGGCTTCAACCGTGCTCCCAGAACTCCGTGTTTCATTTGAGGGTGTCCTGTTGGAGCTGCAGCGGCCACGTCAGTCTGCACAAACACGCGGCACACAGACGGGCGAGTTTGCAGAAGCAGAACGGCGGCGTTTTGTTTACAGTTTGTTCCTTTTCAACCAAAGCTTGAGGACAACACATTACATGATGACTGAAGATTGATGCACGCTGTTATTTCCAGCGTCTCAGACACGGCGGCCTCCTGGGATTTGATGCTCTGCACAAACTTTCCTCAGATAAACATTAACATACTCCCAGTGTTCTGCAAGGTAATCGGCTTTTTCTGCCACAGCTGCAGAATCTTTTTACATCGTGTTACCGTGCAAACATGGCCTTTAGGAGCACGCTGCATGAGAAAATAACTCATTTCCCACCAGTGAAGGGAATAAATCGTGTCCAGAAGATTAATCCTGGATAATTAGAGCTTTCTCAGCATCGATTGCTGAGTCTGAATCACGGGAACTTCAAGTGGAGCAATTTGCAAAACAAGACAATTCAGAGGTGTTTCTGTCTTGAAGTGCAACTAAATTTTCTGCAGTATTGATCAACTTGATGTCAACTTTATCCAACAACTTTAAGGCTGTGAATTAGTGAAAATATGGACATTTATCTGTCATGAAAATGCTGAGTAAACAGTTCAATATGTTCTCTCACTAGTGCAATTGTTTCAGCTTTTTAAATCAAAGTTATAAAAAGCTTTTGCAGGATAAAGAACACTTTACCTCGGCTGTTATTAACAATGTAAAAACTATTTTGGCTTGAGTTTAGTTTTGTTTTCTTGAATTCTTAACACTGATGCTGCTTGTGAATCTTTCAGACAGAAATAAAAACTCTGTGGAGTTTTTGGTTGCAAGCTCTGATGATAGAGAGAGTACTTGGCATTAATATGAGGGGACAACAAAACAACCAATCAGGACTTGAGAGTGTTGACTGGAACCCCCCAGAGGCCTAATAAAGGCCCCCAATGAGGAGACCAGAGTCAGACCAGGAGACTCTGATATCATAAGTACCACCCCTCCTATCAAAGGGGCCAGTCTGCTTGAAACCATGAGTATCATCCCCTTTGTGAGGCCCCATGGTGGACCACTGGAGGCTCTTTGTGAGGCCCCATGGTGGACCACTGGAGGCTCTTTGTGAGGTCCCGTGGTGGACCACTGGAGGCTCTTTGTGAGGCCCCATGGTGGACCACTGGAGGCTCTTTGTGAGGTCCCGTGGTCCACCACTGGAGGCTCTTTGTGAGGCCCCGTGGTGGACCACTGGAGGCCCTTTGTGAGGTCCCGTGGTGGACCACTGGAGGCTCTTTGTGAGGCCCCGTGGTCCACCACTGGAGGCCCTTTGTGAGGCCCCGTGGTCCACCACTGGAGGCCCTTTGTGAGGCCCCGTGGTCCACCACTGAGGCCCTTTGTGAGGCCCCGTGGTCCACCACTGGAGGCCCCTTGTGAGGCCCCGTGGTCCACCACTGGAGGCCCCTTGTGAGGCCCCGTGGTCCACCACTGGAGGCCTTGTGAGGCCCCGTGGTCCACCACTGGAGGCCTTGTGAGGCCCGTGGTCCACCACTGGGGCCCTTTGTGAGGCCCCGTGGTGGACCACTGAGGCCCTTTTTGAGGCCCGGTGGTCCACCAGTGAGGCCCTTTGTGAGGCCCCGTGGTCCACCACTTGAGGCCCTTAGTGAGGCCCCGTGGTGGACCACTGGAGGCCCTTTGTGAGGCCCCGTGGTCCACCACTGGGGCCCTTTGTGAGGCCCCGTGGTCCACCACTGGAGGCCCATTGTGAGGCCCCGTGGTCCACCACTGTGGCCCTTTGTGAGGCCCCGTGGTGCACCACTTGAGGCCCGTTGTGAGGCCCCGTGGTGGACCACTGGAGGCCCGTTGTGAGGCCCCGTGGTGGACCACTGGAGGCTCGTTGTGAGGACCCGTGGTGGACCCCTGGAGGCCTTGTGAGGCCCCGTGGTGCACCACTGGAGGCCCTTTGTGAGGCCCCGTGGTCCACCACTGAGGCCCTTTGTGAGGCCCCGTGGTGCACCACTGGAGGCCCTTGTGAGGCCCGTGGTGGACCACTGAGGCTCCCTTGTGAGGCCCCCGTGGTCCACCACTGGAGGCCCCTTGTGAGGCCCCGTGGTCCACCACTGGGGCCCTTTGTGAGCCCGTGGTGGACCACTGGAGGCCCTGTGTGAGGCCCCGTGGGCCACACCTGAGGCCCTTTGTGAGGCCCCGTGGTCCACCACTTGAGGCCCTTCGTGAGGCCCCGTGGTGGACCACTGGAGGCCCCTTGTGAGGCCCCGTGGTGGACCACTGGAGGCCCTTTATGAGGCCCCGTGGTGGACCACTGGAGGCCCCTTGTGAGGCCCCGTGGTGGACCACTGGAGGCTCTTTGTGAGGCCCCATGGTGGACCACTGGAGGCTCTTTGTGAGGTCCCGTGGTGGACCACTGGAGGCTCTTTGTGAGGCCCCATGGTGGACCACTGGAGGCTCTTTGTGAGGTCCCGTGGTCCACCACTGGAGGCTCTTTGTGAGGCCCCGTGGTGGACCACTGGAGGCCCTTTGTGAGGTCCCGTGGTGGACCACTGGAGGCTCTTTGTGAGGCCCCGTGGTCCACCACTGGAGGCCCTTTGTGAGGCCCCGTGGTCCACCACTGGAGGCCCTTTGTGAGGCCCCGTGGTCCACCACTGAGGCCCTTTGTGAGGCCCCGTGGTCCACCACTGGAGGCCCCTTGTGAGGCCCCGTGGTCCACCACTGGAGGCCCCTTGTGAGGCCCCGTGGTCCACCACTGGAGGCCCCTTGTGAGGCCCCGTGGTCCACCACTGGGGCCCTTTGTGAGGCCCCGTGGTCCACCACTGGAGGCCCTTTGTGAGGCCCCGTGGTCCACCACTGAGGCCCTTTGTGAGGCCCCGTGGTCCACCACTTGAGGCCCTTCGTGAGGCCCCGTGGTGGACCACTGGAGGCCCCTTGTGAGGCCCCGTGGTCCACCACTGGGGCCCTTTGTGAGGCCCCGTGGTGGACCACTGGAGGCCCTTTGTGAGGCCCCGTGGTCCACCACTGAGGCCCTTTGTGAGGCCCCGTGGTCCACCACTTGAGGCCCTTCGTGAGGCCCCGTGGTGGACCACTGGAGGCCCCTTGTGAGGCCCCGTGGTGGACCACTGGAGGCCCTTTATGAGGCCCCGTGGTGGACCACTGGAGGCCCCTTGTGAGGCCCCGTGGTCCACCACTGGAGGCCCTTTGTGAGGCCCCGTGGTCCACCACTGAGGCCCTTTGTGAGGCCCTGTGGTCCACCACTGGAGGCCCCTTGTGAGGCCCCGTGGTGGACCACTGGAGGCCCCTTGTGAGGCCCCGTGGTCCACCACTGGAGGCCCCTTGTGAGGCCCCGTGGTCCACCACTGGGGCCCTTTGTGAGGCCCCGTGGTGGACCACTGGAGGCCCTTTGTGAGGCCCCGTGGTCCACCACTGAGGCCCTTTGTGAGGCCCCGTGGTCCACCACTTGAGGCCCTTCGTGAGGCCCCGTGGTGGACCACTGGAGGCCCCTTGTGAGGCCCCGTGGTGGACCACTGGAGGCCCTTTATGAGGCCCCGTGGTGGACCACTGGAGGCCCCTTGTGAGGCCCCGTGGTCCACCACTGGGGCCCTTTGTGAGGCCCCGTGGTCCACCACTGGAGGCCCTTTGTGAGGCCCCGTGGTCCACCACTGAGGCCCTTTGTGAGGCCCCGTGGTCCACCACTGAGGCCCTTTGTGAGGCCCCGTGGTCCACCACTGAGGCCCTTTGTGAGGCCCCGTGGTCCACCACTGCCAAATGCATGGTGGATGCTAATGGGTTTCCTACCAACAGTTAACCGTCATTTCTCTTTAAGTGAACCTAAAGAAAAACCAACAAAGGTGAGAGATATTTCAGCATCCTGCAGGAAAATGAGCTGTCTTCCTTCTGTGACTTCATGAACCGAGCAGAGGAGGTCAAACTGGGGTTTATTTCTTATTTTTAGCTGTTACATAATTCATAAAAGTGTGATTATTCTAGAACTATTCAAAGTTTATTCAGTGGTACGGTAACATGTACAGCTGACAGTGTCAGTAATGAGCTCCCAGGTGAACATGAACACCTCCTCCTGTTTGTCTGCATGTTTGTGAACGTCTCCACAGAAATCCACTTTATAAAACCACATTTGTAGTTTTAGACTAAAACATTTCTTATTCATTCACACCCTGCTGGCATGTTTCCATCAGTTCACACAGAGTGAGCACAGTATTAACTACTGGAACTGTTTGTTTGTTTTTGTATTCATACATACAATCAAAAATACACTTTTCCACCAAACTGTATAAGCATGAATTGAGACTTTGACTCTGAATGGATAAATAACTTTCAGACTCATTTACTCATATTTAGTTATTTTTATTCTAGTTCTATATTCTCAAGACTCACCAATATTTACTTTATTAACATTTATAACAGAGCAGCCACAGGTCAGTTATCACACTGTAACCACAGCAGGCTTTTATGCATAAAGTTAATTATGATATTCAGGCTTTATTTTGAAAGGTTTACCTTTCCTGTTTGGTCACATGTTCCTGTTCTTCGGGTTTTTCTTTCAGACTAGATGTGATTGAAATGAAAAACTTAGGGCCTCTTTATTGTCTTTTCTCCCAAAAACAAAAACACACACAAAAAAATGAGAGTTTCTCAGGGTTTGAACACCTGAAAGTTCAATGACCCCTGACTCTTTGTCTGATCGTACTGGAAATAAAAAAAAAAAATCAGAAAATTAAAAAAAAAAAAGTTCAGCTAATTTTTAGTTTTTAAAAGACCTGAAAAAATAAAGGATAAAGAATGGAAGTAAGTTTTTTTTTTTTTTTTACTGCAGCAAGTCACACATACAGAGAAAAGAATGTTACATCACCACTATTCTTCTTTATGATCAGAACATCAAAATAAAAGACAGAAAATGAGAAACTCAAATGAAACGGCTCTTTTTCAGTTTAGCTTTTTTTGGGTTTTGTTTTCAGACAGAAAAAGAAAAAAACAGTAAACGTCCATCGCACTGTTTCCATGTTCTGATCAAAGAATGGAATGTTAGTGATGTAACATTCTATTTTCACAACACCTGCAGAGCATTCATCAGAAAAAAGGAATGTTACGATCTATCTTTTCAGAGCACAAAAAAGGGCGGGAAAAAAAGAGAAACCAAAATAGAAGAAGTGTTCATTTTTCTGTTCCGTTTTATTCCTGATTTAATTTAAACGGCCTGAAATGATCTGATCCAAGAGTGAGTCAGTTTAACAGAAACAGGCGGTAAAGTTAAAGACGGTCTCCTACAGACTGAACTATTGTTGATCCAGCAGTGTGATCTCAGACGGTTTAACAGAAACAGGCGGTAAAGTTAAAGAGGGAGCGGCAGAGAGAGACAGAGCGATGTAGAGGAGCTGAAATATGAAAGCTGCTCAGAAAGACAGGAACAGAGCGAGGAGAGTTAATGGAGTGAAACAGAAAGCCAGCGGTGGCTCTCACGTCTACACATGATCATAATGAACTCATATATTTACTCTGATGTTTTCCACCAGCGATCATTGAGTCAGAGACAAACGGCTCCTCCTTCCTCTGTCTTCTCTCTCTCTGTGACTCCATTACTTCTGTGATTAAGCTTCTAAGGCCTGAGAGCTCCAGGAGATCATAGAGGGGCGACATGAGGGTTTAATGTACACTTCCCTGGCTTTAGGAGTGAAAACCACTTTATTGAGGCTTCATTTATATTCTAATGTTATGGTTTTACTTCATGATCTAATGTTATGGTCTTAGTTTATGTTCTAGTGTTAAAGTCTTAGTTTATGTTCAAATGTTAAAGTCTTAGTTTATGTTCTAGTGTTAAAGTCTTAGTTTATGTTCTAGTGTTAAAATCTTAGTTTATGTTCAAATGTTAAAGTCTTAGTTTATGTTCTAGTGTTAAAGTCTTAGTTTATGTTCTAGTGTTAAAGTCTTAGTTTATGTTCTAATGTTAAAGTCTTAGTTTATGTTCTAGTGTTAAAGTCTTAGTTTATGTTCAAGTGTTAAAGTCTTAGTTTATGTTCTAGTGTTAAAGTCTTAGTTTATGTTCTAGTGTTAAAGTCTTAGTTTATGTTCTAGTGTTAAAGTCTTAGTTTATGTTCAAGTGTTAAAGTCTTAGTTTAGGTTCTAGTGTTAAAGTCTTAGTTTATGTTCTAGTGTTAAAGTCTTAGTTTATGTTCTAGTGTTAAAGTCTTAGTTTATGTTCTAATGTTAAAGTCTTAGTTTATGTTCTAGTGTTAAAGTCTTAGTTTATGTTCTAATGTTAAAGTCTTAGTTTATGTTCTAGTGTTAAAGTCTTAGTTTATGTTCTAGTGTTAAAGTCTTAGTTTATGTTCTAGTGTTAAAGTCTTAGTTTATGTTCTACTGTTAAAGTCTTAGTTTATGTTCTAGTGTTAAAGTCTTAGTTTATGTTCTAATGTTAAAGTCTTAGTTTATGTTCTAGTGTTAAAGTCTTAGTTTATGTTCTAATGTTAAAGTCTCAGTTTATGTTCTAGTGTTAAAGTCTTAGTTTATGTTCTAATGTTAAAGTCTTAGTTTATGTTCTAATGTTAAAGTCTTAGTTTATGTTCTAGTGTTAAAGTCTTAGTTTATGTTCAAATGTTAAAGTCTTAGTTTATGTTCTACTGTTAAAGTCTTAGTTTATGTTCTAGTGTTAAAGTCTTAGTTTATGTTCAAGTGTTAAAGTCTTAGTTTATGTTCTACTGTTAAAGTCTTAGTTTATGTTCAAGTGTTAAAGTCTTAGTTTATGTTCAAGTGTTAAAGTCTTAGTTTATGTTCTACTGTTAAAGTCTTAGTTTATGTTCAAGTGTTAAAGTCTTAGTTTATTTTCTACTGTTAAAGTCTTAGTTTATGTTCTAGTGTTAAAGTCTTAGTTTATGTTCTAGTGTTAAAGTCTTAGTTTATGTTCTAGTGTTAAAGTCTTAGTTTATGTTCTAATGTTAAAGTCTTAGTTTATGTTCTAGTGTTAAAGTCTTAGTTTATGTTCTACTGTTAAAGTCTTAGTTTATGTTCTAGTGTTAAAGTCTTAGTTTATGTTCTAATGTTAAAGTCTTAGTTTATGTTCTAGTGTTAAAGTCTTAGTTTATGTTCTAATGTTAAAGTCTCAGTTTATGTTCTAGTGTTAAAGTCTTAGTTTATGTTCTAATGTTAAAGTCTTAGTTTATGTTCTAGTGTTAAAGTCTTAGTTTATGTTCTAATGTTAAAGTCTTAGTTTATGTTCTAGTGTTAAAGTCTTAGTTTATGTTCTAATGTTAAAGTCTTAGTTTATGTTCTAGTGTTAAAGTCTTAGTTTATGTTCTAATGTTAAAGTCTTAGTTTATGTTCTAATGTTAAAGTCTTAGTTTATGTTCTAGTGTTAAAGTCTTAGTTTATGTTCTAATGTTAAAGTCTTAGTTTATGTTCTACTGTTAAAGTCTTAGTTTATGTTCTAGTGTTAAAGTCTTAGTTTATGTTCTAATGTTAAAGTCTTAGTTTATGTTCTAATGTTAAAGTCTTAGTTTATGTTCTAATGTTAAAGTCTTAGTTTATGTTCTAGTGTTAAAGTCTTAGTTTATGTTCTAGTGTTAAAGTCTTAGTTTATGTTCTACTGTTAAAGTCTTAGTTTATGTTCTAGTGTTAAAGTCTTAGTTTATGTTCTACTGTTAAAGTCTTAGTTTATGTTCTAGTGTTAAAGTCTTAGTTTATGTTCTAATGTTAAAGTCTTAGTTTATGTTCTAATGTTAAAGTCTTAGTTTATGTTCTAATGTTAAAGTCTTAGTTTATGTTCTAGTGTTAAAGTCTTAGTTTATGTTCTACTGTTAAAGTCTTAGTTTATGTTCTAATGTTAAAGTCTTAGTTTATGTTCTAATGTTAAAGTCTTAGTTTATGTTCTAGTGTTAAAGTCTTAGTTTATGTTCTAGTGTTAAAGTCTTAGTTTATGTTCTAATGTTAAAGTCTTAGTTTATGTTCTAATGTTAAAGTCTTAGTTTATGTTCTAATGTTAAAGTCTTAGTTTATGTTCTAGTGTTAAAGTCTTAGTTTATGTTCTAATGTTAAAGTCTTAGTTTATGTTCTACTGTTAAAGTCTTAGTTTATGTTCTAGTGTTAAAGTCTTAGTTTATGTTCTAATGTTAAAGTCTTAGTTTATGTTCTAATGTTAAAGTCTTAGTTTATGTTCTAATGTTAAAGTCTTAGTTTATGTTCTAGTGTTAAAGTCTTAGTTTATGTTCTAATGTTAAAGTCTCAGTTTATGTTCTAGTGTTAAAGTCTTAGTTTATGTTCTACTGTTAAAGTCTTAGTTTATGTTCTAGTGTTAAAGTCTTAGTTTATGTTCTACTGTTAAAGTCTTAGTTTATGTTCTAGTGTTAAAGTCTTAGTTTATGTTCTACTGTTAAAGTCTTAGTTTATGTTCTAGTGTTAAAGTCTTAGTTTATGTTCTAGTGTTAAAGTCTTAGTTTATGTTCTAATGTTAAAGTCTCAGTTTATGTTCTAGTGTTAAAGTCTTAGTTTATGTTCTAATGTTAAAGTCTTAGTTTATGTTCTAGTGTTAAAGTCTTAGTTTATGTTCTAGTGTTAAAGTCTTAGTTTATGTTCAAATGTTAAAGTCTCAGTTTATGTTCTAGTGTTAAAGTCTTAGTTTATGTTCTAATGTTAAAGTCTTAGTTTATGTTCTAATGTTAAAGTCTTAGTTTATGTTCTAGTGTTAAAGTCTTAGTTTATGTTCTAGTGTTAAAGTCTTAGTTTATGTTCTAGTGTTAAAGTCTTAGTTTATGTTCTAGTGTTAAAGTCTTAGTTTATGTTCTAATGTTAAAGTCTTAGTTTATGTTCTAGTGTTAAAGTCTTAGTTTATGTTCTAATGTTAAAGTCTTAGTTTATGTTCTAGTGTTAAAGTCTTAGTTTATGTTCTAGTGTTAAAGTCTTAGTTTATGTTCTAGTGTTAAAGTCTTAGTTTATGTTCTAGTGTTAAAGTCTTAGTTTATGTTCTAGTGTTAAAGTCTTAGTTTATGTTCTAATGTTAAAGTCTTAGTTTATGTTCTAGTGTTAAAGTCTTAGTTTATGTTCTAATGTTAAAGTCTTAGTTTATGTTCTAATGTTAAAGTCTTAGTTTATGTTCTAATGTTAAAGTCTTAGTTTATGTTCTAGTGTTAAAGTCTTAGTTTATGTTCTAATGTTAAAGTCTTAGTTTATGTTCTAATGTTAAAGTCTTAGTTTATGTTCTAGTGTTAAAGTCTTAGTTTATGTTCTAATGTTAAAGTCTTAGTTTATGTTCTAGTGTTAAAGTCTTAGTTTATGTTCTAATGTTAAAGTCTTAGTTTATGTTCTAATGTTAAAGTCTTAGTTTATGTTCTAGTGTTAAAGTCTTAGTTTATGTTCTAATGTTAAAGTCTTAGTTTATGTTCTAGTGTTAAAGTCTTAGTTTATGTTCTAATGTTAAAGTCTTAGTTTATGTTCTAGTGTTAAAGTCTCAGTTTATGTTCTAGTGTTAAAGTCTTAGTTTATGTTCTAATGTTAAAGTCTTAGTTTATGTTCTAATGTTAAAGTCTTAGTTTATGTTCTAGTGTTAAAGTCTTAGTTTATGTTCTAATGTTAAAGTCTTAGTTTATGTTCTAATGTTAAAGTCTTAGTTTATGTTCTAGTGTTAAAGTCTTAGTTTATGTTCTAATGTTAAAGTCTTAGTTTATGTTCTAATGTTAAAGTCTTAGTTTATGTTCTAGTGTTAAAGTCTTAGTTTATGTTCTAATGTTAAAGTCTTAGTTTATGTTCTAATGTTAAAGTCTTAGTTTATGTTCTAGTGTTAAAGTCTTAGTTTATGTTCTAGTGTTAAAGTCTTAGTTTATGTTCTAATGTTAAAGTCTTAGTTTATGTTCTAGTGTTAAAGTCTTAGTTTATGTTCTAATGTTAAAGTCTTAGTTTATGTTCTGGTGTTAAAGTCTTAGTTTATGTTCTACTGTTAAAGTCTTAGTTTATGTTCTAGTGTTAAAGTCTTAGTTTATGTTCTAATGTTAAAGTCTTAGTTTATGTTCTAGTGTTAAAGTCTTAGTTTATGTTCTAGTGTTAAAGTCTTAGTTTATGTTCTAGTGTTAAAGTCTTAGTTTATGTTCTAGTGTTAAAGTCTTAGTTTATGTTCTAGTGTTAAAGTCTTAGTTTATGTTCTAGTGTTAAAGTCTTAGTTTATGTTCTAGTGTTAAAGTCTTAGTTTATGTTCTAGTGTTAAAGTCTTAGTTTATGTTCTAGTGTTAAAGTCTTAGTTTATGTTCTAGTGTTAAAGTCTTAGTTTATGTTCTAGTGTTAAAGTCTTAGTTTATGTTCTAGTGTTAAAGTCTTAGTTTATGTTCTAATGTTAAAGTCTTAGTTTATGTTCTAATGTTAAAGTCTTAGTTTATGTTCTAGTGTTAAAGTCTTAGTTTATGTTCTAGTGTTAAAGTCTTAGTTTATGTTCTAATGTTAAAGTCTTAGTTTATGTTCTAATGTTAAAGTCTTAGTTTATGTTCTAGTGTTAAAGTCTTAGTTTATGTTCTAGTGTTAAAGTCTGAGTTTATGTTCTAATGTTAAAGTCTTAGTTTATGTTCTAATGTTAAAGTCTGAGTTTATGTTCTAATGTTAAAGTCTTAGTTTATGTTCTAATGTTAAAGTCTGAGTTTATGTTCTAATGTTAAAGTCTTAGTTTATGTTCTAGTGTTAAAGTCTTAGTTTATGTTCTAATGTTAAAGTCTTAGTTTATGTTCTAATGTTAAAGTCTTAGTTTATGTTCTAATGTTAAAGTCTCAGTTTATGTTCTAGTGTTAAAGTCTTAGTTTATGTTCTAGTGTTAAAGTCTGAGTTTATGTTCTAATGTTAAAGTCTTAGTTTATGTTCTAATGTTAAAGTCTGAGTTTATGTTCTAATGTTAAAGTCTTAGTTTATGTTCTAATGTTAAAGTCTTAGTTTATGTTCTAATGTTAAAGTCTTAGTTTATGTTCTAGTGTTAAAGTCTGAGTTTATGTTCTAATGTTAAAGTCTGAGTTTATGTTCTAATGTTATGGTCTTAGTTTATGTTCAGGTTCCTGTTCTTAACTGAGAGCAGTAGTACCCGGCGTGTTGTTCTGCTACTGTAGTCCATCTGCTCCAAGGTGGTTGACGGTTCTCTAAACTCTAGAGATGGTTGACTGTTCTCTAAAGTCTAGAGATGGTTGACGGTTCTCTAAACTCTAGAGATGGTTGACTGTTCTCTAAACTCTAGAGATGGTTGACTGTTCTCTAAACTCTAGAGATGGTTGACTGTTCTCTAAACTCTAGAGATGGTTGACTGTTCTCTAAACTCTAGAGATGGTTGACGGTTCTCTAAACTCTAGAGATGGTTGACTGTTCTCTAAACTCTAGAGATGGTTGACGGTTCTCTAAACTCTAGAGATGGTTGACCATTCCTGTAAAATACTCCTGTTTCTGTGTTTCTCTAACCTTGCAAAGAATAACTGTACGCTCGTTTCCTTGTATTTTCACTGGTGAATCCATCTCTCAGAGCTCCCGTCTGAACCGTTTGGTTCCGGTTAGAAAGTGACAGGACCAATCAGCGACGAGGGGCAGTGCTTTCAGGCGCAGCAGAGTCGTGATGTAAACAAGCAGCAACAAGAGGCCGGTGCAGTTATGGAGGAAGAGATTAGCGTGCATGCTGCTAAAGAGCCAGTTTTATCAGAACTTGACAACATTTCTTTGTCAACGATGAACAAAGAACAGAAGTGAGTTGTTTTCTTTTCAAAAAAGTCGAGTACTGACATGTCTACAGTCGCCATGGTTCATGTTATGCAGTTCTCTATGGAGTTTACTCCTTGATAGCAGCTACATCACGTGTTTTGTTGCTCTGGTTGGCCCATAAAGATGTGACAGACAGAACGTTCATCCAATCACACTCTGAGCTTTTTTTTTTTTTTTAAAGGCTCTGCCCTTTCCCAAACACCATCTATGAGAGGTTTACTAGATGGATGTAAACATCCATGTGATGAGTCAGGTTATAGCTAACTACTGTATTACTGACACACAGAGACGTCTGGGCTATTACTGCATATTTACAGTGTGTTTTTATGTTTTCAAGTGGACAGAGATGTTGTTGAAAATGAAACATGGACAGTATTATTTTTGAAAATGGAGGAGTGGACTCGGCCTAAACTGTGTTAAAGATTGGCCTGCCTGAACAAAATGTTGGAACTGTCCTTTAATGTGTTTTTACATCTACAGCAGGGGTTCTCAAGAGGTTCTCGACCCCTAATTTCTTTAAAATTTCAACCATAATTCTGTATTTTTAATGGAAAAGGGGCAGAAGGAAAAAAAGATGCTGACATTTCCTTCACATTAAAACACATCATGGATTATATTTCCAGGCACTGATCTGGGATCCACTGGGAGTGGCTCTGCGGCCCAGTTTTGGGTCTGGACCCTCCAGCTGAGAACTTCGGGTCTATGAGGCAGACGGAGCTGCCCTCATGGTGAAGATTTATGATAAATAATTTCACAGAGACTGACACTCTCCATGTTAAGAATAAAAACACGGCTCAGATCAACATCTCTGCTGTTTATGAAGCATTTAAAGATTATTATCACAGAGCAGACGCCACCATACATGAGAAATATATTCTCTGATACACGGCGCTCTGAATGGCTCAGATAAGAAAAAGGGAAATGAGCTTTATCTCCATTTTTTAGGAGTAAAGGGAAATCTGCATAAAGCTCTCCCTAATGTAATGAATGTAAATTTGGTGAAGAAGAAACCCGGAGCACAATGAGGTCAGTGCAGGAAGGCTGTGAAATATCAAAGTCTTTTTATTTTAGAAATCCAAACAGCGTCTGCCAGCCCGAGCCCTGCAGCTGCTGCGTCTTTAACTACTTCACTTCTTCTAAATTTCACAGCAGAGCGTCTCCAGCAGAGCCATAAAACATCAGGAGAGTCAGTGATACGGCCCGCCCGCTGTGTCTGTGATTATACCAACACATTAGCATTTCTTCCTCTCGTTGTCATCCTCTACTTTTAGAAATATTCATCTTCATCATGGTTGTTTGTTCTCTTTAATTATGGGGACGATCACCCGCTCTGATTTAGACCAAAGATGTAAAAACAGTGATCATGACCAGGCGGCTGCTCAGAGAGGATGTTATAATTATAATATTTTAGCCTTGTTTCTACAGCCTGGTGTTTTCATCTGTGGTGGTTTTCCCCTCATCATAACCAGGATTTACCAAACTGCTGTGTAGAAGGATCAGGCCGTACATCCCTAGAAAGTTCAGATTCTGGATCCAACCATCACAGCAGCCACTCTCAGACTAGGATTAGTACATTCATTTAATCTGACATTAGAAGCTCTACTGTACTGTATGATCATAATATTCCACTATAAAGGGTTTTTCCTGTGAAAGCCCTCCGCTGTGCCGTTCTAAAGACGGACCACACCTCCGTAGCTCTTACAGAACATTTTCTAGCAGGTCTGAAACCTGGGTGACTCTCTGTGGTCTTTGAAGGTTAAATCCACACCACTAACTCGGATATTAAACATCTTTTTTATGCATTATTTAATCCATTTTTGATTGTTTATGCCGTTAGCTTAGCATTAGCCACCACTGGAGTTCACAAAACAGTCACTTGGGTCGTGTCCGCCAATGGCAGGCTGTTCTGCTGTCACATCACGCTTTGCTGAACAGAGCATGTGCACAGACTTAGACACTTATAGAGAGACAGTGACACAGAGAGGCTGGGACGTGTTCCTCTGAGTCTCTGCAGACAGGAACCACTTTAAGTTATCACAGAAGCTAATCCTGGACACGCAAAGACTTTACTTTGTAAATATGTGAATATTTCAGAGACTTTTTTTTTTCTTTAACATTTTGGTCCCAAAGAGACGGGAGAACAAGTCTGCATTAAAAACATCTTAGTCATCATTGTCTGCTCTCTCTCATACATAATAATCTCTGAGTTTTCATTTTGTTGTGTTTTTTCTTTTGTCTTTATAGTTCTTTAACTTTCTTTAGTGACATTCCTGCAGCATGCAGATTGTTAAATCCCAGGTTGTCCTGAAGAAAAGGAGGTTAGAGTGTGACTGTGGAGCACAGGGTTGATGTTTCACAAGCTTTTTATTTTATTTTTTTTTTTTTAAGATACATTTTTGGCCTTTTCGTGCCTTTATGTGGTAGAGAGGACAGTGGATAGAGCTGGAAGTAGGAGAGAGAGTGGGGAGAGACATGCAGCAGGGGGCCAGGTTCAAACGCGGGCCGCCTGCGTACATGGGTAGCTCCCTAGACCGCTAGGCCATCTGTGCGCCCCGTTTTACGAGCTTTTAAAGACGGTAAGTCCAGGAGAGACTAAACGGTTAAAAATTAGCAAAGGTCTCAGTTTCCACGTAGATGAGAAAATTACTCAAACTTACCATCAATAATTATTGATGAATAATTCTAATAAAGCTAAGGGAGCATGTGCCAACTAGAATAAACAATCATTCCTTATTTTGAGGTCAAAGTTCATGTTCCTGACTGGATTGATTAGGAACATCTTTTGCCCTCTTTTTTAACCTTTTTGAAAATCACTGTCTCTATAATTTGTCTTCTAATGAAATAAAGTTGCTGCCGTCTGTCTGCATGGACCTTATTATTGACCAGTGACAAGCATGGCCGTCCTCACTGACCAATAAAAACGTTTTTAGTGCTGTTGCTCCGAGATTTCTGAGAACCTGCAGAGACACGACAAACATGGCTGACCGCTCCACTGGTAGCCTAGAGGAGAAGGATGCACAGGGACTTTGGTTACAACCTTTCTTCCTGTTTTACATTTATGATTTTCATTCCAAAACTAATTTAATGAAATCTTCCATTAGATTGATATCATGGTATTATTTAACACTTACAGTTATGCATGTGTGATGTATGTTAAAGGTGTTATTTTTACAGATGAACATTTCCATGAATGTGAATGTTCTCCATGTTAAAGCATGCATGCAGCCTGTTTCTCCTCTAGGTAAATGCTGAATTAATCAGTCTCTGTGCTTTTGGTTTTTATGTCCTGAGTAAATGAACGCCGTGCCTGCAGACCTGAGAGCGACTCCAACATTAAACACTTTTAAAAGCCTCTTCTTTAAGCACACCTGGGCACGGTCCATGTGTTTGGTACTCTTGTGTTCACACTGACTACATGGACCAGGCTTAAGGTTCAGGTGTACTCAGATCTAGACCTGAGACCACATTAACGTGTGGCTTTTTTATATCAGATATTGTTCTAGATTATTCCGAGGCCTGGCTTCTTTGTCTGGAGATAAAATGAGTCATGGATGAGCGCTATACAGACACATAATGATGGGTTGATTTAAGTCAGCACCATAATTCTACCCTTTCTACAGACGTCTGCAGGACCTCCTTTATATAGAAGAATAAATAAACTAGAGCAGACTGACCCTCCGTGTTCTGCTCTAAATGAGTCTCAGTGTTTCATTAATTCCATCTTAAACATATTTATTCTCTGAGAGAACACAACGGCGCTCAGACGTCTCCACCGTATCAGCTCAGAGCACATGTCCAACAGTCCAGAACAGGTTGTTCCTCTGATTTTATTGGCAGACGGACACGTCAGTCATCATAACTCTGATACTGACCAATCAATAGAGCTGCAGCTGTTTTACTCTGTAGGAGACAGCTGCAGTTAGAAGCTCCTTTATCTCCCATATTTACCAGTCTAACTCAGTCATACTCAACGTGTGGCTCTTATATGTCTTCATTTTAAATGTTATTCCCCCAGAAAACTTTAAAAAAGGGAACATTTTTGGCCCTTTTTCTCCATTTTTTGCCACTTTTCATCCTTTTAAGCTACCTTTTGCTTTTCAGTTTTTAGATTTTAGCTTTTATCAGTTTTTCCAATTTTTTTGCCCATTTTTGGCACTTTTTTGAACCTTTTTATTTATTTTTTGACACTGTTCTCCCATTTTTACCCATTTAAGCTACCTTTAGCCATTAGACACCAGTTTTTTCCCACTTTTTTGCAACTTTTTCAATTTAAGCCATTTCTATTCCATTTTTGCCCATTTATGTTATCTTTTGCTGTTAAATACCACTTTTTTCTACTTTTTTTTGCCCATTTTTGACACTTATTTGCAAATTTTTACCCATTTTTTGACACTTTTATCCCATTTTTGCCCTTTTTCACCATTTTCTTTGCCACATTTCATCCGTTTAAGTTACATCTTGCCATTAAATGTCACCTTTTTTTCTACATTTTCGCCAATTTTTGCCACTTTTTTCACATTTTTGTCACATTTTGCACCTTGAACCCATTTTTTGCAATTTTTTCTTTTTTTTCAATTTTTGCCACTTTTATCCTATTCTTGCCCTTTTAATCACTTTTCACCCATTTAAGTTACCTTTTCCCACTAAATACCATGTGTTTCCTATCATTTGCCCATTTTTGCCACTTCTGACTGCTTTTTGCCCATTTTAGTCACTTTTCACTCTTTTTTTGCCACTTTTGGACCTTTTTTGCCACCTGTAACTCATTTTTTGTCACTTTTCACCCATTTTTGCTACTTTCTGACCCTTTTTCCACGTTTTCTTCCCCATTTTCTCCCATTTTTGTTGCCTTTTGACCATTTTTGCCTCCTTTAACTTCTTGTTTTTGCTACTTTAAGCTTTTTTGCCACTTTACCTCTTACAGTGTGGCTCTTGCAAAGGTTTTTTTCAACAGTTTGGCTCTTTGGTGGAGAAGGGTTGAGTAACGCTGCTCTAACCAGTGTTTCTAAACCCGTGGCTTCTCCGGCTCATGTCGGCGTCGAGTCTCTCTCTGGCTTTGGAGTTCCTGGTGTGAGCGCTCGTGTTTCTGTGAGTTATGAGCGGAGCGGTTTAGTATGACAGAGCGCCACAGACTCCTCATTTTAGTCTGACTGATGTTATCAGCTGAAGCTAATTAGCGTTAATGTTGTGAGTCAGCCAAACTACTAAATGAAACGCGGGGCCGTTGTCTCGTTAATGAGCTCTGATATGAGAACCATTTACATTCAAGCAAACAAACAGCCAGCTGTGCATCCCCTTTCAATAAAGGCCTCAGTCCCCAGTCTGAGATTTCACACATCAGCAGGGAGGAATAGACGTGCTTTATATTAGAGCTGCCAAAGAACGTGCTGATTTAACTCATCAATTATACCAGAAATAACCTCTAAAAAACACTGTTGCTTTGGAAAGTGAAGAAAAAGCTAGCTAAACCATGTGATCCTTTAATCGTCCCATATCTGACCTACTGTGGTGAAGTTTGGGGTAGTGCCTGTAAAACATTTATTCAGTCAGTTTTTATGTCATGAATTAGTTGGTTACAGTATTCTGCAAATTATATACAGTCATGGACCAAAGTATTGGCACCCCTGGAATTCTTCCAGTAAATACACCATTTCTCCCAGAAATTGTTGCAATTACAAACGTTTTTGGTATACATTTGTTTATTTCCTTTATGTGCATTGGAGCAACACAAAACAGGAGAAGAAGTTAAAATGTACATAATTTTACACAAAACTCAAGAAAGGGGCCGGACAAAATGATTGTCCCCTTTTTAAAACTGTGGATAAATCATTTTATTTCCAGCATGTGATGCTCATTTAAGCTCACCTGTGGCAGTAACAGGTGCTGCAATCTAGAAATCACACCTGAAGCCAGTTAGAATGTCTAAAAGTTGACTCAGCCTTTGTGTTGTGTGTCTGTGTGTGTCACACCAAGCATGGAGGAGAGAAAGAAGAGCCCAGAATTGTCTGAGGACTTAAGAAGAAAAATTGTAGAAAAATATGAACAATCTCAAGGTTAAAGACCATCTCCAGAGATCCTGAAATTCCTTTGTCCACTGTGTGTAATATAATCAAGAAGTTTATAACCATGGAGCTGTGGCTAATCTCCCTGGACGTGGACGGAAGAGAAAAACTGACAAAAGAATGCAACGCAGGATAGTTGGAATGGTGGATAAACATCCTCAGTCAACTTCCACACAGATTCAGGCTGTCCTGCAGACTCAGGGTGCAAAAGTGTCAGCTGGGACCATACGTGGTCATCTGAATGAGATGAAGCGCTATGGCAGGAGACTGAGGAGAACCCCACTGCTGACAAAGAGACAGAAAAAAGCCAGACTGGAGTTTGCAAAAATGTACCTGAGTAAGCCTCAATCCTTCTGGGAGAACATTTAGTGGACAGATGAGACTAAGGTAGAGCTTTTTGGAAAAGCAGGTCATTCCACTGTTTACAGAAAACAGAATGAGGCCTACAAAGAAAAGAACACAGTACCTACAGTCAAACATGGTGGAGGTTCAAGGATGTTTTGGGGTTGTTTTGCTGCCTCTGGCACTGGGTGCCTTGACTGTCTGCAAGGAATCATGAAATCTGAGACTATCAAAAAATTTTGGGCCGCAATGTAGGGCCTAGTGTCAGAAAGCTGGGTCTGGGTCAGAGGTCATGGGTGTTCCAGCAGGACAATGACCCCAAACATACCTCAAAAAGCACCAAGAAATGGTTGGAGACAAAGCTGGAGAGTTCTGAAGTGGCAGCAATGAGTCCAGATCTAAATCCCATTGAACACCTATGGAGAGATCTCAGAACTGCTGTTGAAGAAGCACCCTTCAAATCTGAGAGACCTGGAGCAGTTTGGAGAAGAAGAGTGGTCCAAAATTCCAGCTGAGAGGTGAAAGAAGCTTGTTGATGGTTATAGGAGGTGATTGGTTTCAGTTATTTTTTCCAAGGGTGTGCAACCAAATATTAAGTTGAGGGTGCCAACAATTTTGTCCGGCCCTTTTTCTGAGTTTTGTGTGAAATTATGTTCATTTTGTCTTTTTCCTTCAGATTTTTTGTGTTGCTCCAATACCAAAAACATTTGTAATTGCAACAATTTCTGGGAGAAAAGGTGTATTTTCTGGAAAAATTCCAGGGGTGCCAATACTTTTGTCCATGACTGTATAAAGCTCATCAGAAATGATTGCCAGCCAAAGATCTGGAAAAGAGAAAGTTGCTATGATTTAAAAGGAACAGAGATCTTTAAAAATCGAGGTTTAGAAACCAAACTGATGGAATGAAGAAGGAAGTTGATGGAATAATCAAAGAGTCTGGGTCAAAAATTCTTTTTAAAATAAACATTAAAGCTAGAATGAAGAGAAAGTAGGAAGAAAGCAGGTAAGCTGTGTTTGGGGCCAGGGTGCCATGATGTGGATTTTGTGATTAGTGTTCTTACTCAGGATCTGGTACCAGGATCTGAGCCACAGCTCTGACCTGCAGCTTGTTTGTTTTATTCTGACTTCTTACTATATGTGTTTATGATTAGTTGATATTGATATAATATTATTCTTTATTCTGCTCCTTTTCATTCAGAGTGGAAGATTTTTATATTGGACATGAATTGTTTTTTTTTTTTTTTTTTTTTAAATAAATAGATAGATAAATAAATAAATAGATAAATAATTTTTAAATTTTATAATTTCAGTTTGGACTGGAAAATTTGGTAAAATAATATAATTGCATTTTTTCTCCAATATTGTGATTTATTATGCAGTAATTTTTGACGTTCCTCATCTTAAATATTCATCAACAAACATGCAGGAAATCATTCTAAATAAATAAATTACAGATGTCTGTAGATCTTTGTGTCCTGATCCTCCAGCAGGTCCATGTTTCAGAGGATCTTTACTGTATTGGTGGTTCCAGTGGGACCGGCCCGTGTGAACCAGGGTTTCCTTGATGTAAATATGAAGCCTTTTCATCCGTCTCTCCCTCAGGTCAGGAGCGCATCGGCATCGACTCAAAGTACGAGCAGGAGGGAAAGGTCCAGTTTGTGATCGACGCCGTGTACGCCATGGCCCACGCCCTCCACAACATGCAGAGAGAGATGTGCCCGGAAAACTCGGGCATCTGCCCGGAGATGGAGCTGGCCGGAGGGAAGAAACTGCTGAAGTACATCCGCAGCGTCAGCTTCAACGGTGAGTGGACGGATGGCCGTGTCCTCCTGCTGTCTGATTTTATCACTCCGCTTCAAGGCCGAGACACATGAGTGAATGTTTGAACAAAATGGAAACCCAGCCGAGCGTTCATCATAAAACTCAGCTGGCTGTAAAGAGCATCAGATTGTCCGGATCGTCTCATAAAAGTGATTCTTCCGGCTCTTTCTTTATCATCCGTCACAGCAGCGCTTTCTTTTAGTCTGAGCTCATCTAAATTCACAAACAGCGACTGTACGTGGAAATGTTAGCCTGGAGCAAACACATCAAGGCTTTTAATCTGAAAATCTGCCTCCTACAGCTCCTGGGTTGGTGTTTTTAACCGCATGTTGCTGTTTGCTCTCTAAATGCTGCTCATGTGTTCAGGACTACAAATCTCCATCCCTGCTCAGACAGACACGTCCAGGCAGCTTTTTATGAATCTAAGGAGAGGAAAACCTCTGCAGCAGAGACAAACTGTACATTCTTCAGTGTTTAGTTTGATTATTCTAATTTTCTGCTCCACTACACCGATCCAGCCCCATGTTAGATAGAGAAATACGCGTCTGCAGACCATTGTTCTTACACTTCTATTCATTCTCATTTATCTCCGATCATACTGGATGTAAATTCAGCTTTTCTTCAGTCTCTGTTACATCAGTCCGCACAGCAGGATAAAACGTCTTCAAACAAACTCTGACTTCACTGAATGTGGATCTGAAGGATCGTCGATGCTTTTGATTCTGTCTGCTTTTATATTTTTTACTCTCCTTCACTGAGTCTGACTGGACTGTAGTGATTAGAGCTTCATTATTGAGATATTTTACATCTAATCGTAGGCTTTTCATCAAAATATGCATTCAGTTTTGTCCCATTCTTGTCATTTTCAATCTTCATACAAACACAGTTCCAGAAAAGTTGGTACGCTGTGTAAAATGTAAACAAAAACAGAAGTCAGTGATTGTCAAATCTCATATTTGATTCTCAAAAGACCAGAAACAATGCATCAGATGTTAAACTGGGACATTTCAACATTTCATGTAAAATATGAGCTCATTTTGAATTTGATGGCAGCAACACATCTCAAAAAAGTTGGGACAGGGCAACATAAGGCTGGAAAAGTAAGTGTTACTAATGAAGAACAGCTGGAGGAGCATTTTAACACTAATGAGGTTACTTATCAACAGGTCAGTCACATGACTGGGTATAAAAGGAGCATTTTAGAGAGGCAGAGTCTCTCAGGAGTAAAGATGGGCAGAGGTTCACCAATCTGAGAAAATCTGAGTCTAAAAATTGTGGAACAATTTCAGAAAAATGTTCCTCAGACTTTGAATCTCCTCCATCTCCAGTCCATGATACCATCAAAGATTCAGAGAATCTGGAGAAATCTCTGAGAGCAAGGGACAAGGCTGAAGGGGCCCTCAGGGGCCCTCAGGGGCCCTCAGGGGCCACTGCATTGAAAACAGACATGATTCTGTAGTGAAATCACTGCATGGGCTCAGGAACATTCCAGAAATCATCGTCTGTCAACACAGTTGGCCGTGCCATCCACCTGTCACAGCCTTGCTCAATAGTATGTGACAAACAGGGAGACCACACATAGTTGCCAAGTTTTACAAAATATATTTAATGAAACAAGTAAATACCAAAAAATTCTTAAACTATGGTTGTCAGTGTGCATGCAGTGTTGAATGTGTGTGAGTGTTGAAATCAAAACCACAAACAAAGGAGCCATCTGAGTCTGCAGACCGGGGAAAAGAGAGTGAGCTCAGTGAACAGGTCTGCTTTAAAGCCTTCTGAGCCCAGCCTGCTCAGGTGTGCTGCATTTCTGCATCTGATAGGCCCCTCCCCCATTACCTGAAACACAAACCAGAGACAGCAAAGAGGAGGAGCAAAAAACAGGATAAGGCCTCTCCCTAGGCTGTAACACACCAATGACAGTTAAATCTGGATGATGGAGAGAAGAAGCCATATGTGACCAGGATCCAGAAACACAGAGGTCCATCTTCTCTGGACCAAAGCTCATTTAACATGGACTGAGGAAACATGGAAAACTGTTCTGTGGTCAGAGGAAACATGGAAAACTGTTCTGTGGTCAGAGGAAACCACAGACGCCGTGTCCTGTGGACTAAAGAGGATCAGGAGCATCCAGCTGGTTCTCCTGGCTCAGGTCTAAAGCCTGCATCTCTGATGGTATGGGGTTGCATTAGTGCCTATGGCGTGGGCAGCTCTAACATCTGGAAAGGAACTATCAATGCTGGAAAGTAGAGAGAGCTTTTAGAGCACTGATCATCAACTGGCGGCCCGGGGGCCATATCAGGCCCCCCAAAGCTTCCTGTCTGGCCCCTGAGAGATTATTAAATTCAGAAAAGGAGGAAAAGAAGGTTTTAGGAGTATCTTTTGGCTTTAAATGCCTGCTACTGTTAACCATCCCACAAACAATTCATGTTGAAATAGTCTGAGAATGACTGAACATTTGACCTGGTTTATAGAAATTTACAGTCATAATTAGTAGATATTTAAAAATAGTGTTAAGGTTGGCAGGAGAGCTGCAAAAATGTCCAGATAAAATGGTGTAAAGAGGTTAAAATGAGGCAAAAATTGGTTGAAGAGAACAACGGGGGCAAAAAAAGTATTCTAAATTGGTTAAAAATGACAAAAAGATTTTCAAAAAAGTGATGAAAATGGGTTCAAATGGGCCAAAATAGAAGAATTGTGTCAAAAATGGATAAAAGAGTGGCACAAAGGGGATAAAACATGCAGGAAAAGTGGTTTAAATGGGCAAGGACATGGCAAAAATTGGGTAAAAGTGGCAAAAAGTATCAAAAATGGATTAAAAGTGGCAAAAATTCAGCAAAAATAGCCTGGTAAATAAAAAAAAAAAAAGGAATTCAAGAGTGGCACACAAAGGAAATAAATGGCAGGACAGTTGCAAAAGTGGGTTAAAGAATAGCAAACGTGGTTGAAAATTGGCAAAAATTAGTCCAGTGAGGTTCATTTGGTCCACTAGTAACTTATTCTGTTTAATTTCTTTTAACAGACCAGAGTGTTTTCGCTTTTACCTGACAGTTTTGACGGCTCACTTGCAGTCTTCCTCAGAGTGGTCATGTGATGTTGCTGTGACGTGTCTGGTCAGCTGATTTATACAGGTTTTTGGCGCTGTCTTCCTACCAGTAGGGGCAGGATGACAGCGCCATCTGCAGTCTGACCTCTTCAGGACAGCATCCCAGGTGTGTGAAAGCAAAAAAGCCCCCTCGTCCCGGTTGATAGTCCTGTGGGCACGCTTCCATATTTCTATTGCCTCTTTTATCCAGCGACGGCGTTTGTTGTCCTCTGTCCCAATGATGTTTGCTCCATCCCAGTCCATGATGTGGTTTTCTCTTTTGCAATGGTCGGAAATGGCAGATTTGAGTCGTTCTTGTTCTACTTTGTGTTTTCGTGTGCTGAATGCCCTCCCTGTTTCACCAACATATGTTTTATTGCAAGACATGCAGGATATTTTATAAATGATGTTACATTTGTATGCCGGTTCTATCCTATCTTTTAGGTGGACGGATCACCTGAACACTATAGACAGCACAGGGAACATCCAATTCACACACGAAGAAGAAAAAGACAATGCAGTAAACTTTTTGGACATGAACATAACACACAGGGAGGATGGCAGCATCAAAATAAAAATACATAGAAAACCAACCCACACTGACCAATACCTCTTGTGGACATCAGAACATCCCATAGCTCACAAACTGTCTGTTGTAAGAACATTGTTTGACAGAACAAATATCATAACAGACGAACAAGACAAACAAGAGGAGGACAGACGCAGTCACAACGCACTTAAACAGTGCCAGTACCCAAGATGGGCAACACAGAAAGGCAAAAAACAGGTCAGGGAGAAGGAAAAACAAAACAAGCCGAACAGAAATCAAACGGACAAAAAAGTTCAGCATTGGTCACATTACCGTACATCAGGGGTATCACAGAAAAAGTGCAGAGGGCAATGAAAAACACGATATAAACACACCAGTAAAACCATATAAAAAACTCAGACAACTACTCTTCCACCCAAAAGATAGGATAGAACCGGCATACAGATGTAACGTCATTTATGAAATACCCTGCATGTCTTGCAATAAAACATGTTGGTGAAACAGGGAGGGCATTCAGCACACGAAAAAAGGAACACAGATCAGAATGTGAAAAGGAAACAGGGAGAGCATGCACACGAGCAACTGAACACAAAGCAGAACAAGAACAACTCAAATCTGCCATTTCTGACCATTGCAAAAGAGAAAACCACATCATGGACTGGGATGGAGCAAACATCATTGGGACAGAGGACAACAAACGCCGTCGCTGGATAAAAGAGGCAATAGAAATACGGAAGCGTGCCCACAGGACTATCAACCGGGACGAGGGAGCTTTTTTGCTTTCACACACCTGGGATGCTGTCCTGAAGAGGTCAGACTGCAGATGGCGCTGTCATCCTGCCCCTACTGGTAGGAAGACAGCGCCAAAAACCTGTATAAATCAGCTGACCAGACACGTCACAGCAACATCACATGACCACTCTGAGGAAGACTGCAAGTGAGCCGTCAAAACTGTCAGGTAAAAGCGAAAACACTCTGGTCTGTTAAAAGAATTACATAGAATTGGCAAAATTTGGTTAAAAGTTGCAACTATTGTTGAAAAAATGTTAAGAAAAGAGGTTAAAAATTGACAAAAATAGAACAAAAGTGGCAAAAATGGATAAGAGTGGCACAAAGGAGATAAAATGTGGGAAAAGTGGTTGAAAGGGGTTAAAGAACGGTTACAATTGGGCTAAAGAGGCAAAAAAGGGTTAAAATGAGATACTGGTGCTAAATCAGAATTGTGGAGGGTCCAGTCTCTGGGACTCTCTGGGGCTCAGCCAACTCTGTTGTCAGGCCTGTCTCCTTGTGGCCTGCTGCATTATAGATAACAGGGCTTGATCTCACTGGTAATGTATAAAAAATGTTGTGCATTTGTGTATTTGAAAGTCCGGCCCCGAGTCTCTGTCGAGACTAAATCTGGCCCTTGTGCAGATGTACTTGATGACGCCTGTTTTAGAGCAACATATACTCCCATCCAGACAACGTCTCTGTCAGCAAGACCATGCTAAACCACAGACCACATCCATCACAACAGCATGGCTTCACAAAAGGAGAGTCCAGGTCCTGAACTGGTCTACCTGCAGTCCAGACCTTTCACCAATGGAAAACATTTGGAGCATCAGAAAAAGAAAAATCCAGCAAAGAAGACCCAGCTAGAATCCTACACCAGACAAGAATGGGACAACATTCCTCTCCCAGACATTTACAGACTGTTGTTAAAGAATGGTAAACATGGCCCTGTCCCTACTTTTTTGAGATGTGTTGCTGTCATCTGATTCAAAATGAGCTGATATTTTCCTGAAATGTTAAAATGTCTCAGTTTAACGTCTGATCTGTTGTTTCTGTTCTTTTGTGAATCAAATATGGGTTTGACAATCATTGACTTGTTTTCATTTACGTTTTAAAAAAGCGACCCAACTTTTTTGAAAAGGGGTGTAAGAAAGTGAAAATGATCCGGTCTTTAACATTCTGTTATCATGCAGCAGTAGTCTAATGCAGCTGCCTATTGTCTTCACAGAGAAACTAAAAGCATACACTGAATTTAGGTCATAATTCTGCTCGAAGGAGCCGGTCTGTATGGAATTGAACTAATTAGAGTCATTAGAGCTGCTGCATGCTGCAGCACACGGCCCTCACATGTATGAGGCAGCGGACTGAACACAGATATATTTCATCTTTGCTTCCATTTCATCTGCTCGGACAGATGCTTGTGATAAATATAGTCCCTGTAACAGAGGTTAGGGTGTAATTACTCTAAAACAACAAAGATGTTAGGAGAAACTCCGTCTCTGAGGCACAGAGGAGGAAAAACACACAATCTTTACCCCAGTAGAAGTTCTCTAATTGAGCATGAGAATCAAAGAAGAACTAATGAATCTGTTCTCCTGCAGTAAAAGTTTCTCTCAGACGTCCTCACGGCCTTTAGAGGGAAACGTAAAAGAACGTTTCTAGTGTCTGTTCTGGTCAGAGATAACTGAAGCTCGCCTTTGCAGATTAGAGGTGGCAGATGTGACTGACAGCAGCTCAGTCTGAGTCAGCAGCATGTTTTACTGGGTAACTAAAGGAACATCGCCCCCCTGCTGCTGTTGTTAACAGGTAAAACCTGGGCTCTACATCTCCAAGTTTAGAGTCCGTAGTACCAGTAACATACAGCGAGGTGCTCACTTTACAAAACGTCTCTGTCAGCCTCCATCAGCTGGAGTGGAGTAAAACTCACCGACACTGTGGAGCAGTGTTCTGGCCAATCAGCTTCTCTGTTTACAGTCAGATGGTGAGTCTGGGTCTGGAGGATGCTGGGAGAACGTTACCTGTCTGACTGTGAAGTTTGGTGGAGGAGGGATAATGGTCTGGGGCTGTTTTTCAGGGTCTGGTCTAGACCCCTTATCTCCAGAGAAGGCCAGTCTCAATGCTTCAGCAGACCAAGACATTCTGGACAATGCTATGCTTCCAACAGTTTGGGGAAGGCCCTTTTCTATTCCAGCAGGACTGTGGCCCAGAGACCAGAGAAGGACTAGAAGACCTGGTTTGATGAGTTCCACACAGAGCCTTGACCTCAACCCCATCCAGCACCTTTGGGATGAACTGGAACAGAGATTGTAGTCCAGGTCTTTTGGTCCAACATCAGAGCCTGGCCTCAGAAATACTCTACAGCACTGATCATCAACTGGTGGCCCAGGGGCCACATCAGGCCCCCAAAGCTTCCTGTCTGGCCCCTGGAAGACCATTAAATTCAGAAAAGGAGGAAAAGAAGATATTGTGGTTTTAAGAGAATCCTTTGGCGTTGAATGTCTGCAGCTGTTAAATCCTTTCTACAAACTATTAACATTGAAATAGTTTTAGAGTGACTTAACATTTGATCTGTTTTTAAGGTTGGTGGAAGTGCTGCAAAAACAACCAGATAAAGTGGTGAAAAGGGGTTAGAGAGTGGCAAAACTGGGTGAAAGTGGCAAAATGGGTTATGGAGTGGCACAAAGGAACAAAAATTGTCAGAAAAATTTGTGAAAAGAGGTTGAAATGTGGCAAAAAAAATGGTAAAAGGGGAAAAAAATGGGCAAAAGGTATCAAAAATTGGTTACAAATGACAAAATATTGTGCAAGAAAGTCACGAAAAGGGGTAAAAAAGTGGCAAAAATGGATAAATGAGTGGCACAAAGGGGATAAAACATGCAGGAAAAGTGGTTCAAAAGACAAAAATCCTGCAAAATTGGGTTAGGGTTAGAGGCAAAAGTGTCAAAAAGGGGTTAATTCTCTGGGATTTTCAGGGGTCTGGTCAATCCTGCCGTCAGGTCTGTCTCCTTGTGGCCTGCTGCATTCTAGACGATAGGGATAGATCTCACTGGTAATGACTAAAAATCTACTGTGTTTTGAAAGAAAATACAAAAACTACTACAATAATTTTTCAACCAGACCAAAATATTGATTTCATTTTTGTGTATTTGAAAGTCCGACCCCCAGAGTTTCTCTTGAGACTAAATCTGGCCCTGGTGCAGATGTACTTGATGACCCCTGCTCTACAGAATGAATGGACACACATTCACACAGAAACACTGAGGAAAGCCTTCAGAGGAGAGTGGAGGCTGTTAGAGCTGCAGAAGGAGGACCAACTCCAGATTAAAGTACAATACCATAACAGTCCCTGTCAGGTAGACAAATACTTTTGTCCATGTGAAATTTTTAGATGTCTTTTTAATTGCATCATCTGATCAGTTCGGAGTAAAGGTTTAGAGTCTCGTTGTCCCGATGCATGAAGAGTCAGTTAAAGCTGCTGTTATCATCAGATTATCTCTACATTCATTGGCTGTGGCCCCTGCTTGACTCAGCAACCCAAACAGGTATCTGAGAGTCCTCAGCTGTGAAGTTAAGTTTGGACCAGGACTGGCTGTGTCAGGTTGAGTCTAAATTATCAGTAACTTGTTCAGCAGCTTTCCCCCTACCTGATCAGTGTCTGCTGGTGGTCTTCATATTTCTTCCTAGTCTGGTGATGAAGGTCCTGATATGTCTGTCCTGGATACCACTAATGACTTAGTCCCGCAGACCTCCTACCAAACATCAGCCAGATGAAGAGTCTCGAGTGCTGTCTGAGGCACTTTAACAGCTTTTCTCCCTCATCTTGCCATAGACATTTTTTTTCTGCATGTAAAAGTAAATGATTGAATGTTTTATAAACTCTGATGGCATAATCTTTCTGAAGACTGTTCTAGAAGCTGGTGATGTCGGAGTATTTTCCTCTCCAGCTTCTGCCAAACTATGGACCATAGATGGAACCCTCACTCCTCATCAGTTCCAGCTACTTTTCCAAAAGTTGCCAACAAAGCACAGTAAACATGAGGGAGAGACTGTTGGTCTATATACACTATATTTCCAAAAGTATTTGCTCACTTGCCTTGACTCACATATGAACTTCAGTGACATCCCATTCTTAATCCATAGGGTTTAATATGACGTGGGTCCACCCTCTGCAGCTATAACAGCTTCAACTCTTCTGGGAAGGCTTTCCACAAGGTTTAGGAGTGTGTTTATGGGAATTTTTGACCATTCTTCCAGAAGCACATTTGTGAGGTCACACACTGATGTTGGACCAGAAGGCCTGGCTCTCAGTCTCCGCTCTGATTCATCCCAAAGGTGTTCTGTGGGGTTGAGGTCAGGACTCTGTGCAGGCCAGTCAAGTTGATCCACACCAAACTCTCTCCTCCATGTCTTTATGGACCTTGCTTTGTGCACTGGTGCACAGTCATGCTGGAACAGGAAGGGGCCATCCCCAAACTGTTCCCACAAAGTTGGGAGCATGGAATTGTCCAGAATCTCTTGGTATGCTGAAGCATTCAGAGTTCCTTTGACTGGAACTAAGGGGCCAAGCCCAGCTCCTGAAGAACAAGCCCACACCATAATCCCCCCTCCACCAAACTTTACACTTGGCACAATGCAGTCAGACAAGTACCGTTCTCCTGGCAGCCACCAAACCCAGACTGGTCCATCAGATTGCCAGATGGAGAAGTGTGATTGGTCACTCCAGAGAAGGCGTCTCCACTGCTCTAGAGTCCAGTGGCGGCGTGCTTTACACCACTGCATTGATGCTTTGCATTGCACTTGGTGATGTATGGCTTGGATGCAGCTGTTACCATAGAAACCCATTCATGAAGCTCTCTACCACTGTTCTTGAGCTAATCTGAAGGCCACATGAAGTTTGGAGGTCTGTAGCCATTGATTCTGCAGAAAGTCGATGACCTCTGTGCACTATGACCTCAGCATCCTCTGACCCCGCTCCGCCATTTTATGTGGCCTACCACTTGGTGGCTGAGTTGCTGTTGTTCCCAATGGCTTCCACTTTGTTCTAATACCACTGACATTTGACTGTGGAATATTTAGGAGCCAGGAAATTTCACCACTGGACTTGTTGCACAGGTGGCATCCTATCACAGTACCACGCTGGAATTCACTGAGCTCCTGAGAGCGAGCCATTCTTTCACTAATGTTTGTAGAAACAGTCTGCATGCCTAGGTGATGATTTTATACACCTGTGGACATGGAAGTGACTGGAACACCTGATTTACATTATTGGACGGGTGAGGGGCTGCACGGCGGCGCAGGGGTTAGCACTGTTGCCTCACCTGAAGAAGATTCCTGGTTCACTTCCAGGTCAGGGCCTTTCTGTACTGAGTTTGCATGTTCTCCACGTGCATGCGTGGGTTCTCTCAAGGTTCTCCAGCTTCCTCCCACCACCAAAAACATGCTCATTAGACTAATTGGTGACTCTAAATTGCCAGCTTGTTAATATAAATGTCAGAAGCTGGAGCCAGCTTCCTTTCCTCCATCCTCTGTCGTTATTTAATCCACATCTAAAGAGCCAAACTGGTACCAGATGAAGAGCCACAAGACCGGCTCTGATTACTGAGCTGAACCACATGATCCAGATCTCTAAAACCAGACAGATTTCCCATCACAACAGACGGATATCAGCTGAGGAAACACAGGAAAGACCAGGATTTACTCTGATCCAAACCAGACTACTTGGTGAAAACAGACACTGCTTGTCCTGATGTTCAGTGAAGGCTTCAAATCAACACCTTTAAAATGTTTTTCCTTGTTGTGTCACTACTTTCAGGGCTCAAAAGTCGCTTAAGGGTGCTTTCACACTGGGCCTCACTGTTTCAGTTTATCTACAAAAGTTTAGCCATGGATAACTGGACTCTCAGTCGTCCCTGGTCCCATGGTAAACCGTGACCAGTCTGTCTCTCGGAGCAGCATCTATCATGAGCGTTAATATGGATGAGACCATATAAAGGCGGTCTGAGTTGACGGGGTTAAACACACAGACCTCAGGCTGCTGGAGTAAAGACAATAATATCACACTGACTGCATAATCCTGATATAATAACTCTGCTTTTCATTTGCATGTTGGCTGCAGAATAAAAGTCTTCTTCTCCTCAGGCCGACGCCTGGCTCATAAAGCGTCTCCGTCCTCTTTTATTGGACGACAGAGAAGAGACGAGGGTGATGAAACTCCTCAGGCAGTTTATGTTCACAAAGTCAACAGGATGGAAAAGAAGTTTCAGATCTTCACACAGACACAGAGAGAGCATTACAGTGTCATACAGGGCAGTAAAAGGTGTAATTATCCTTCCTTTAAACCCAGAGACATAAATCAGCTTCCTTTACAGCCATGAAGACTCAGAGGAGACGGGAGGTTAACAGGTACAAGTGGGAGACATGGACTCCTCTCCATGCTGGACTATCTGTGATTTATCTGCTGCCTCTCTACAGAGACATCCTTACTCTTATTTCTAACAAGACTGGTTATGATTCAAATATCTCTATCAGCAGGAAGATATACACTGTATGGACAAAAGTATTTGGCCACAATTCGACCAGCAGGGACTGTAATGACATTGTGTTCAGATCCATGTACTTTCTCCTCTTCTGCAGCTCTAACAGCCTCCACTCTTCTCTGGAGGCTTTCCACAACAGTCTGGAGTGTTCCTGTGGGAATGTGTGTCCATTCATTCTCTAGAGCAGGGGTTCTCAACCTTTTCAGCCCGCGACTCCCAAAATAAAGGTTGCTATAAAACAAACTTTTAGGAAAAGTCAAGGACTGACAGTCTTTAAAAGTGTAAACACATCAAGTAAGACAGGGGTTCTCAACCTTTTCAGCCTGGGACCCCCAAAATAAAGGTGTCAGAGATCAGGGACCCCCACTTTAGCTGAAAGAGGTTGAACACAACCATGAGCATTCTGGAAAAGTCCGACAAGGCCGCCCTTAAAAGGGGATGAATGGGAGAGCTTTCTGGGGCTCAGACCAAACTGGGGACCCATGGAGGTCAGCAAAATCAGTGATATCTACACTTTATATTTAACCTTAAAAATAACCACTCTTATCAAAAAAACAAATCTGTTTTTAATCATTTGTGTAGTACATAGCCTTCCTAAAAATGTAAATCCCTATTGTTAAAACAAATGGGTTCAAAATTGCAAATATGGGTTAATAATGGCAAATAAAAATGTGGGAAAAGGAGCTGTAGTTGGATTTTAAAAGTAGAAGAAATGGGTTGGAAGTGGCAAAAATTAGATTAAAAATTTAAAAAAGGCAAACATTTGCATAAATAGTGGTAAAAGGATGTTAAAAAGTGGCTGAAAAGGCTTAAAATGGGCTTCAAATGGGTGGAAATTTGGTGAAATGTGGGATGAAAAATTGATAGAAACTGTGAAAAAGTGTTCATTGAGAAAGAAAAAAAAAGACAGATATTGGCAGAAGTTGGTTAAACTGGCAAAAATGGGCATAAAACTGTGAAATGTGGTTCGAATGGGAAAAATTGAGCCTAAAAACTGGTAAAATGAGGTTAAAGTGGCAATAATGGGTAAACAGAAGCAACATTAAGTGGTAAGAATTGGTTTAGAAGTGGCAAAAACAGGCAGAAAAAGGTGATGGAAAGGGTTTAAAATGGGAAAAAAAATAGGTTTTTAACTGGGAAAAAAGTGGTGAAAATGGGTTAAAATTTGGCTAAATGTGTGTCAAGTGGCAACAGTGTGATTTATAAAATATTCTTAGTTTTTTAGGGCATCCTCTCAGTGTCTCACAACCCCAAGGTTGAGAACCACTGCTGTAGAGCATTTATGAGGTCAGGACTCAATGTTGGACCAGTCCAGTTCTTCATCAGACCAGGTCTGTCTAGTCCTTCTTTGGTCTCTGGGCCACAGTCATGCTGGGATAGAAAAGGCATAGCATTGTCCAGAATGTCTAACCCAGACCCGCCATGGGACTGTAAACAGAGAAGATGATTGGTCCACTGAACACGTCTCCACTGCTCCACAGTGTCGGTGTGTTTTACTCCACTCCATCTGACACTTTCATTGGACTTGGTGATGGAGACTTTTACCCATGATCCTTAGCAGCTGTTGTCCCAGATTTTACCTGGCCTTCCTCTTCATGGCTGAGCTGCTGTTGTTCCTAAACTCTTCCACTTCCTAATAACATCCCTGACAGCTGACTGTGGAATATCCAGCAGGGATGAATTCTGTCAGAGGTGTCGTCATCACAGAACCACGCTGGAGTCTCTGAGCTCCTCAGAACGACTCGTTTAGGACCACAAATGTTTGAGACTGCATGGATAAATGAGGATTTACACACCTGTGAGTCTGGCTGAAACACCTGAGTTCAACAATTAACATGTGTGAGCACATACTTTTGTCCATCTAGTGTCTCTTTGCTCACTCACTTTGAAAGGCTTACATTCGTCTTTGAGTGGTGGATTCCTAAGCCTCCCGTCTGCCTGATGCCACAGTGATTTCCTTTCCTCTCTGCAGAGTTACAGCCTTTAGATTAACTCCATTGTTTTGGTAAATGTTCCTTTAATGCAGAAATGTCTTCACTGTTTCTATAAATGAGCCTGAGAATCAGAGGAGAGCTGTAAATGTGAAGCATGTCAACTTTTCAGCAGTTTTCACAAATATTCAGCCCCTTTGGTAAATATCGCACCACTCCATTTATATAACGAGCTGTTTGCAGTCGCACCTGCATTACTCAGCATATTATTTGCATACTTTTATGGCTTGAATGCAGAAGGCAGAGCCGTGGAAATCTCCCCCTCCAGAGAGATTCTTTTATGGGGTAATTAGCGAAGCCTGAAACGTGCTCATTTGAAAAGAAAGTGGCAGGTGAGCAGCGCTCTCTGTCTGCGTTTATTACAGGTTTAATAATTACCAAGGAGAAGAAAAGGAGCAGGATTATCTCACAGCGCTCCTGCCTTTGCCTCCTTTATGTTTCCTCTGCTGTACCATGGAGAATATTTCAGAGATAGTGCTAAAAGAACTCCATTTTCTAGCAGGCAGAGCATTCCTCTTTCTGCAGAAACAAACAGCAGCCAAATATCGACTGAGAAACAAAATACATTCCATATAAAGAGGTTGTTGTGTGCAGCCTGTTGCAGCTATTAACCCTGGTATTGATCTGCAGCAGTCGTCTGCTCGCAGCAGGAATGACTAATTGAGCCGCAGTCGCCAAACAGACACCAAACAGACACCAAACAGAGCGTTTAGCTCTTTCAAAGTCGCCTCTCTGTTAAATAGAGAATCAGTTTCTGACAATTAAAGCTTTTCTTTATCAGGCTGAAGCTGCAGAGAGCTCAAAGACTTTAAAGAAGACACTCACAGCCACTCTCAGATCCTTCTTCAGATGTCGTCAGCCTTTTCATTCTCATCTTTGTTTTTATTGATCGGTGTGTATCTTTCCTCCTTAAATATTTACGCATCAGCTTAGACATGAGATGAAAAGCAGAGATTCCACCAGAGAGACTTTTCAGCACTGTGATGAAGACAGCACAGAGCAGGGGGAGCTAATGAAAGGAGCTTTATTAAAGGAGCATCCTCTTCGTTTTCTCCTCATGGTCACATATAAGCGCCGAGCTGCATGCACACACGGCCCACATGATGTATGCAATCTTTCCCTTCAGAGCGGCAGACCGTCGCTGCTTTCAATCACAGGAATCTTCACTGAAAAGCACTCACACTGGGCTCCTATGCTACCTGAATTCTAAACTCTGATATTCCCCTAGAACCACTGAGAGTGGCTCCATTCAGGGGGGGGTTCAGCAAATTCATGGCCCAAGGCAAACCCCAGCACCGGGCCCTTCACATCCATGGCCCCCCCTTTTTTAACCCTTATTTATCTAAATCCAACAACAACAACGAACATATAAACCGTTAAAAATGCCAAAGCGTTTATTTTAACAGAATGAGATCTATAATGCAGGCTGTCATTTACATTAACATGATGTTTGTGATCATAAATCCCTTTAATTCTTTCAGCATGACTGGCTGATGATGGACCGCTGTCCTCTAGCTTACTGAGACACTGCTGAGGGGAGACCGGGGCTCGGACCATCACTTTCTGGATTTAAATCAGTTATTCTACAAATGTTTGAGTTCTTTATATGTCAGACCTACAGATCTGTGTTACAATCAACACTAACATTTCATTTTTATGTTCCAACATTTTTAAACAAGGACAGAGCCCTATAGGTGGGCTTAACTAACCTGATGGGCGGGGTTAACTAACCTGGTGGGTGAGGTTAACTGACCTGGTGGGTGGGGTTAACTGACCTGATGGGTGGGGTTAACTAACCTGATGGGTGAGGTTAACTGACCTGGTGGGTGAGGTTAACTGACCTGCTGGGTGGGGTTAACTGACCGGATGGGTGGGGTTAACTGACCTGATGGGTGGGGTTATCTAACCTGGTGGGTGAGGTTAACTGACCTGATGGGTGGGGTTAACTGACCTGATGGGTGGGGTTATCTAACCTGGTGGGTGGGGTTAACTGACCTGATGGGTGGGGTTAACTGACCTGATGGGTGGGGTTAACTAACCTGATGGGTGAGGTTAACTGACCTGGTGGGTGAGGTTAACTGACCTGCTGGGTGGGGTTAACTGACCGGATGGGTGGGGTTAACTGACCTGATGGGTGGGGTTATCTAACCTGGTGGGTGAGGTTAACTGACCTGATGGGTGGGGTTAACTGACCTGATGGGTGGGGTTATCTAACCTGGTGGGTGGGGTTAACTGACCTGATGGGTGGGGTTATCTAACCTGGTGGGTGAGGTTAACTGACCTGATGGGTGGGGTTAACTGACCTGATGGGTGGGGTTATCTAACCTGGTGGGTGGGGTTAACTGACCTGATGGGTGAGGTTATCTAACCTGGTGGGTGAGGTTAACTGACCTGATGGGTGGGGTTAACTGACCTGATGGGTGAGGTTAACTGACCTGATGGGTGGGGTTAACTGACCTGATGGGTGGGGTTAACTGACCTGATGGGTGGGGTTAACTGACCTGATGGGTGGGGTTAACTGACCTGATGGGTGGGGTTAACTGACCTGATGGGTGGGGTTATCTAACCTGGTGGGTGAGGTTAACTGACCTGATGGGTGGGGTTAACTGACCTGATGGGTGGGGTTAACTGACCTGATGGGTGGGGTTATCTAACCTGGTGGGTGGGGTTAACTGACCTGATGGGTGGGGTTATCTAACCTGGTGGGTGAGGTTAACTGACCTGATGGGTGGGGTTAACTGACCTGATGGGTGGGGTTATCTAACCTGGTGGGTGGGGTTAACTGACCTGATGGGTGGGGTTATCTAACCTGGTGGGTGAGGTTAACTGACCTGATGGGTGGGGTTAACTGACCTGATGGGTGAGGTTAACTGACCTGATGGGTGGGGTTAACTGACCTGATGGGTGGGGTTAACTTACCTGATGGGTGGGGTTATCTAACCTGGTGGGTGAGGTTAACTGACCTGATGGGTGGGGTTAACTAACCTGATGGGTGAGGTTAACTGAACTGATGGGTGGGGTTAACTGACCTGATGGGCGGGGTTAACTTACCTTATAACTGGGGTTGTCATTCCTGAAAGGTGGGGTTGACTGAACTGATGGGTGGGGTTAATTTACTCCATAGGTGGGGCTAAACTTTCCTATCGGTGGGGTTGACAATCCTCATGGATGGGGTTAAATTACCTAAATGCAGGCAATCGGTTTTACAAAGTTATCCATAAAAAAGATAACCACTAAAATGGCAAAGATCTACGGAAGAGTATTAGGGCCATTGAAAAAAAAAATTTGAGACAATTTTTTTTTTTTCAAGTGTGAGAAAAGAGTCAGAATTGTGAGATTAAAGTCAGAATTCTGAGAAAAAAAACATTTGAGACTTTTTTTTTCATTTGAAGAATAAAGTCAGAATTCTGACTTTAATCTCAGAATTCTGACTTTAATCTCAGAATTCTGACTTTAATCTCACAATTGAAAAAAAAAAAATTGTCTCAAAAATTTTTTTTTACAGTGGCCCTAATACTCTTCCGTAAAGATCAATAGAGGGAGGGGAAAGAAAACAAAAACTATATGTTCGTAAGTGATAACCTAAAACCTTCTTCTCTAAATATAATCAAGAAACTAAACCACCGCTGCCAAGCAGCTGACAACTCAGGAGACTGAGAAAACTCAATAAATGGCTGAGCTAAATCTCTTAGCCCTGACACACAATGGTCTTCAAGTGACTGATAAACTTAGGATCTTCTAGAAACTTTCAGATATGGTTATGAAACTCTTTCATGAAAACACCCACCCTCAAAATAACCAGAGAGATGGTCTCAGTATCTCTGAAGGTGAATCAGTGAGTCAGCACAGAGTGCTGCAGCCCAGGTGTCATGTCATGGCCAATCAGCTCAAACACACCTGGTATAGCTCTGATGGACTCACACTGAGAGTGATCAGGCTGAATTCCCTCACAGAGAGATGTGGTTTTTCTCCCCCATAGACACGGTTATCCCACCCTCTATGTGAGGTGAACTTCAGCCTTGTAAAGCAAATGAATTTTCCAGAGTTTTCACCTAAAAACAGACAAATCCATCCTGAAAAGCTCCCAGTAGAACATCTGTGCCACCGTTGGGTTTGGACCAATCAGCATCAGTTATGGAGCACACATCCCCTCTCTACCTTCACCTGCTGTTGAAACCACCTCTCTGCAGGTGTGTTTGTGTTTCTGTATTTCCAGTTGAGAAAAGCAATAAAGTTTGTATAAATGAAGAGCTGAAGGTTAAATTTGGTAGATAAGTCTTTAAAGTACTGAAGATGCAGAGTTGTTTTTTTATTTGTAAAATTTCAGAGAGAAATCTAAAGTTGCATTTATAATCAGTGCTAACTTTTTTAATTTATTCTGAATACTGAGCCAGACTTTACATATTCATTATTATTGATTTCAGAGTCTGACTTTGTATTGGTTATTTTTTTATTTTTTTTACTGAAATTTGCATCTTCAAAACAACTTTTTGAGAAACTGTTCCAAACTCACCACAGGGGTAATCTCGCTGAAATCAGAATTATGGTTGAAGAATTTGCAGAACTCCAAACTAAAAGCATGTTCTCATTCTGGGAGTCCAAACATAGAGCCTTAAATATGATTTACATGAGCTCAAAGTCTGCAGCGTTGAAGGTTTTCTCTAATATTCTGACTCAGGTTTTTGATGATTTTTTTCTTTAACTTTTCTGTTTCTTCTTTGTAAATGTTTGAGGAAAAGGACAGAAACTAAAGAGTGAAGAGCAGCAGCTCCTCACACTCCATAACTTTTATTAAAAGCCTGACAGAGCTGCGTGTGAACATCCATCCAGCTCCATTTTCAGCCGACCCCAGCGAACGGCTCATTACTCCCACAAACAAAACCGCCACGGACTGAAGGAAGCGCTGCTGGGAAAAAAGACATTCAAAAAAATACTTGTGATGGGTAAATAAAGAAGAAACTCTCTCTAGTTCGACATCAGGATCTTAAACTTTAAATCCACGAGAGTCTGGTTTAATCCTCAGCAGACGGAGAGTCGACTCAGACTTTCTCGGCAGTAATTCTTCTCTCACATATTGTCTTTAATGTGCATCTTTACTGGTCTCACCGTCTGATTTGTGGAGATTTAGTGTCAGTGATTGATGCATCATGGAGGATTGTATCCTCTTCATTATTTCACAGACGAGCAGTCGGATAAATAGAAACTTTAGAATCCAGTTTCACAGAGGCGTTAGAAAATACCGGACAATAAGTCTGCCATCTGGTAACTGAAGGAGTCGGCCCATGGCGATCGCCATATTGGAAACGCTGTCTCAGACTAATGCTGTGTTTGATTGTACTCAAAACTTGGAAAAATCCAGGTCGGAAATTCCGACTTCCGAGGTAAATGCGTTTCATTGCATAAGCTCGGAAAACATGGCCAGCCGCAGTGAGCTGACGTTTGTTTTGATGTTTTTCGAGGATCAAAAATTCACATCGCATCACAGCGAGCTGTGCAGAGGCCTGTACTGTAGTTACACAAATGCTAAATTAGACGACACGTAAAAGTAAAAGTTGAGGAGAAAGTGACTCTCACGGTGTGCGACGCCATTTTGCTACGTCCCGACCGATCCGGGCTGCTTGGATCCTACCTAAATTCCTGAGTCGTAGTCCCGAGCTCAAGGGCCGTTCTATTGCACTTTTCTGATTCGGAGGTCGGATTTATCCGAGTTCTGAGTACAATAAAACACAGCATAACTTCAGATCAACTAGCAACAAAGAGGCAGCGCTGAGGAGGTCTTCAACCTCCTGACAAATATCTACAACATGTAGTCACATTAGCCACGCCCCTAATTAGACCTAAACACCCCTTAACACCCTCTAATTATGCATTAAAAATCATGGACACGCCCCCTAACTCCAGTGGAAAATCCACCGTTTTGACTAAATCATCAAATCATCAATTTAGTTTACAGCTACAAGATACCTTACTGAAAAAAAGTTCTTCATCTCGCTTAGAAAACTTTGAGGGTGTGACTGCATGTTTGCCATGAAAAAGGAAGTTGTGTTTTCAGGGTCTTTGAACAATTACACTGTCATGAAGTAAAAAATAAATGATGCACAGTTCACCTGAGAAGATATTATGAATTTATTCTTAGTCTTTATATTATATTTTTTAGTTTTAATCACGTTTTTAACCTTTATAGTTTAAATCCAGTTTAGTCAATACATGTCCCGAGATTTTAGTCCTGATTTCAAGTAATTTAATTTTTTGAAACGAAATCATCAGCCAGTTTGTATCAATAATCTAGATTATAACAGGGACACACAGGCACAGTGGCAAATAGCATGGATGCTGAATGACCAAAAGACTCGAGACTCAAATCTAAGGGTGACAGGGCCTTCTCCATCAGAGCCCCTCGACTTTGGAACGACCTACCTGAGGAAATAAGGCATGCAGAATCATTGACATCTTTTAAATCACTTCTTAAAACTCGCATGCGCCGGATGTGTGAGGACGCTGGCGTGTTTGTCGCCGCTTCACGATCCTAAGAAAACTGTCTGCTTTCGCTTAACATCGATTATTTCTTGTAGTTCTGCTGTTCCTCTGCTGTTGCTAAACCATCCAATCGAGTGCTGATTGATATCAGTTAGCTCTAACTTTGTTACAACGAACCTTGTGTTGTCGTCAGCCGAAGTACTCACCGCCCCACAGCTGTTAGCGTCCTCCGGCTAACCTCTAGCCCCCTATCTTAGCAAGTGTCCCACCGGAGCTTCGAATGTGCTTTTCCCCTTCGAATTTTGAGCATTCTCTCCTGACCACTTGTGGATCTTCCATTAGGTTTTCCCAGCTAGACGCCTGTGAACCGTAATTCCTTTCAGATTAGCTGTTAGCTCGTAGCCACCGATCAGCTGTTAGCGTCCTCCGGCTAACCTCTAGCCCCCTGTCTTAGCAAGTGTCCCACCAGAGCTCCAAATGTGCTTTTCCCCTTCGAATCTTGAGCATTCTCTCCTGACCACCTGTGAATCTTCCATCAGGATTTCCCGGCTAGATGCCGGTTTAGCTGTTAGCTTGTAGCCGCCGATCAGCTGTTAGCCTCTGTGGGCTAGCGGATAGCTAGCTAGCAGCAGCCTGCTCCCACTGCTTCCTCACGCAGCTAACATGGTGCTCTTCAAATACTCGCCCCAGCAGCTTCTCAACCTCATCTCTTTCTCTACTCCAGCCTGTCTTACAGACATTAAATCCCTCGGCCTTCTGCGTCGTCCTCGTTATATCCACAGAGCACAGAAACTAAAGTTTGTTTACTCCAGCCACGCCGTCCCCACAGTCCAGTCAGACCGGCGCCCTGCCCACTCTCGACGACGTCATCACAACAAACCACACGTACAGCTCAGTAACCTGAGACCTCTCAGATGCCCCAACGTCCCTCCCACTCCCCTCTGCTTATCATCTTCAAACATTTCCACCACATTTATGCTGCAAAATGCCCGGTCCATAAACAACAAAGCCCACCTCATCCATGACATCATCACAGACAGGAAAGTAGACTTCTTATGTCTGACTGAAACCTGGCAAAGCCCAAACGACTACTTCACACTTAATCAAGCAACCCCACCTGGCTATGTGTATATCCAAAAACCTGGCACCACTGGTCGCGGTGGGGGGCTGGCCGTGATCTATAGAGAAGATTTCCAGGTTAAGGAGCTACCAGCACCCAGCACCTCAGCTCTCGAGTGTCTAAACATCTCTCACTGGATCAGCTCCGCTTCAGATCGTCCTCACCTACCGGCCTCCCAAAGCAACTACCACCTTCCTGTCTGACCTGTCTGAGCTCCTCACCTCTGTCTGCTCCAGGTCTTCTTCCATACTTCTCCTTGGAGACTTCAATATCCACGTTGGCTCCACCAGCTGCACACTCATCTCCAAATTTCTATCACTACTGGACTGCTTCAACATCACACAGCATGTCCAAGGACCCACCCACTCCAAAGGTCACACACTGGATCTTGTGTGCTCCACTGGTCTCACCCCATGCATTCCACAATGCCTGGACCTAGCCATCTCAGATCACCATGCTGTTTTCTTCTCTATCCCCACCCCCCTCCCCAGACAGCTTACAAAACGCAACATCACTTTCCGTAACCTCAAGTCAATAAGCATCCCAGCCCTCAAGAACATGTTAGCTACCAACCTGACCACTACACACCCTATAACCACAGTTGATGCCCTGGCAAATCACTACAATACAGCACTATCCCTCAGCCTGTATTCTCTCGCCCCTCTGAAGACTCGCTCAGTCTCCTTTACCCACCCAGCCCCCTGGTACACTGCTGAACTCCGCTTCATGAAGGCTTCTGGCCGACAGCTGGAGAGACTTTCTAAAAAATCTGGCCTCACCGTCCATCTGGAGGCCTATAAAGAGCATGTGCGCTCCTACAAAGAAGCTCTCTCCAGAGCAAAGTCCAGCTACTACTCATCCCTCATCAGTGACCAGCAAAACCATCCCCTGATGCTCTTCTCCACAATAAATCGCCTTCTCCGCCCCATTGACAACCTTCATTCCCCAGCCAACTTCGACCGCTGCACTAGGCACCTGCAGTTTTTCCAGGATAAAGTTGCCTCCATCCAGCAGCAACTATCATCTGGACCTCCACCTCAGGATTTCACTTCACATCAGGACACCGCTCCTCCGCCTCACTGCCGTCTTTCCTGCTTCACACCCGTGGACACTCTCCAAGTGACTGAATGGGTCAAGAAGGCCAAGGCATCCACCTGCTCCCTCGACCCCATGCCCACACCACTGGTGAAAGCATCTCTGTCTGTTCTGTTTCCCATCATGGTAGACATCATCAACACCTCATTATCATCTGGAATTGTCCCCTCATCCTTCAAAACTGCCTCAGTAACCCCCATCATCAAGAAGCCTGGGTCAGACCCGGAGGACCTCTCCAACTATCGACCGATCTCCAACCTTCCCTTCATCAGCAAAATTCTCGAAAAAGCAGTCGCTGCCCAACTCCAGCAACACATGTCCAACCGTGAGCTCCATGAACCTCTTCAATCAGGATTTCACACTCACCACAGCACTGAGACCGCCCTTATCAAAATAACCAACGACCTCCTCACAGCTGCAGATTCTGGACACATCAGCCTCCTCATTCTCCTTGACCTAACCGCTGCCTTCGACACAATATCCCACACCATCCTCCTTGACCGCCTGTCTCACCATCTTGGCATCACTGATACAGCTCTCTCCTGGTTTCACTCATATCTCTCACAAAGAAAACAGTTTGTTACCATCGGCACCTCTCACTCATCCCCCGCCCCAGTTAACCAGGGCGTGCCTCAAGGCTCTGTTCTTGGACCTCTCCTTTTCACCATCTACATGCTTCCCCTTGGACAGATTATTCACAAACACGGTCTCAGCTTCCACTCTTATGCAGATGACACCCAACTCTATCTCAGCACCAAACCATCCACTCAGCTCCCTCCCCACTCCCTGGTAAACTGTCTCCATGACATCAAAGCCTGGATGACCTCTAACCAACTCAAACTCAACAGCAATAAAACAGAGCTCATGGTGGTGGCCCCCAAAGCGCTGCTGCAGAAGGTTGGAGATCTCATGCTCGATGTGGACGGGACCTCCATCTGTCCGTCCTCTGAGGTCCGAAACCTGGGCGTCATCCTGGACTCCACCCTCTCCTTCCAGTCCCACATAAAGTCTGTCACCAAATCTACCTTCTATCATCTCAAGAACATCTCCAGACTCCGACCATCACTCCCTGATTCTGTGGCTGAAACACTCATTCATGCTTTCATAACCTCCCGCCTGGACTACTGTAATGGAGTCCTGTCTGGAGTTCCCAGCAAAACCCTGGACAGGCTTCAGTACGTCCAAAACTCTGCAGCTAGAGTTCTCACCCGCACTAGACCCTGGCAACACATCACTCCGACCCTCATCTACCTCCACTGGCTCCCTATCAAGTCCCGTATCAACTACAAAGTCCTCCTCCTCACATACGAATCTCTCCATGCTCTGGCTCCCCAGTACCTTTCTGATCTCCTCCATCCATACACACCATCCCGCAACCTTCGATCTTCAGACACCGGCCTACTTTCCATGCCCAAAACCAAACTCCGAACCTATGGAGACAGAGCCTTCAGTGCTGCAGCTCCCACCCTCTGGAACACTCTTCCTGCAGACATTCATAGAGCTCCATCTCTGGACATTTTCAAAAAACGTCTCAAGCACCACCTGTTCACCACAGCCTACAGTCTTCACTAAACCACCCCTTACACTCATCCTACCCCTCACATAGTTTGTCCATGTCTATGTGTTCCTGTAAAGCGTCCTTGGGTTTCTTGAAAGGCGCTATATAAATTCAAGATATTATTATTATTATTATTATTATTATAGACTGGCTTTTATGTGATGTTATCTTCTTATTATTTAGTTTTTATCTTCTCATAGATTCCTACCGATTTTAGTTTCCCATCTTATTTTATTTTCTCTTAATCTCACCTTTACTCCCTGTTGACCTCATTGTACCTCCTTGCCCCTTAGCTGTTTTTAATCGTTACTGTCTTCCTCATTTTATTGCTATTATGTCTTTATTGCTTCCCTTTAGTTTACCTTTGTTATAATATTGATCAGTTTTACCGCTTTTACAGTTTTAGTGCGTGTTTTATCTTACTTTACTTTCTGTTTTTGCCCTCTTCACTCACATTTTCAGCCTTTTCTCATGTATTTCCTGTTTTATTTTTACTCCTCTGTGTTTGTCTTTAAATTTCTCCGGTTTTAATGTTGGTCCTCTCGGTCTCAGCCCGTGTAGCTGGGTTCCTGCATTGCCTGGGTTCCTATTGTTTTATGGTACTTGATGTCCGTGTCTTGCCTGCATCCTGATGATGTTCATGATGTCTTACTGGTGCAGTATGGTTTCATGCCTGCTCTCTAATTGATGTCTGTGATGTCCCAGTTTGCATGGCACCCCATGACGTCCGTGTTTCAATGTATTTTGATGCTGGTGAGTTATTATCTCATCCATATTTTTGGTTAGTTTCTTCAAGTGTTTGGATTCTGCCGATGTTGTTTGCGTGTCACGTCTTGTCTTCTTGTCTTTTGTCTGGGTTTGTTGCTCTGTTCTTCTGTTTGCCTCTGCACATGTCAAAGCACTTTGTAAACCCATGTTTTTAAAAGTGCTTTATAAATAAAGTTATTATTATTATTATTATTATACATTTAAAGTTGGTCAGAATCCCAGATAAAGCAGCAGAACGTCCATTTACCATGATCCTATAGGTAGCTAATCCTGGTGTGGTTTTCTAACAGCCTTCAGTTGGATGTGGCCACTTTCTCTGAGCCGTTATTAATCCCTGTCCTCCGTTAGGGTGGGCTTTCTGTCCACGTTCCCTCAGCTCCATCTCTCTCTTTCATTATTACTCTCTTCTCTCTTTCTCCCCTCGGCCCAAAGACACCGTGTTTATTTACTTTGGCTCGTCTCGCTTTGGTGTGGGCCACGAGTCCCTTTCAAGTCTGTATTTAATTTAGAGTGAAAGCAGGCAGGATGCAGATAGAGAGGGACATAAAAATGGGGTGAAAATTGAAGAGAGAGAGAGTAGAAAGGGTCTGGCGATGTAGGAGAGGGATGGATAGCTTTAGACTTCAATAAAAAAGAAAAAGAGAGAAGAATTCAGGATATCCTCGGGTCAGAAACGGCTGTTTTTGGAGAAAACTCTGCCGGTTATTGCTGCTTCTTATTATTTCTTTTTTTTCCAGTCTGCAACGCTTAGCCTCCTTTTCTTTAGAATATTTTCAATTTGTCATAAAGCACATCACATTAGCATTTTAAGGCTTTCTTCTTTTCTTTCTCAAAACATTATTTTTAATACTTCCATTCCTCAGAGCTGGCCCGTCCTTCTGTATAATGAGGCGGCTGTATGTGTGTGCAGCATTATTCATTCATGTGGGAAACGAGTGCGTGCATGTTTAAGAGCGGGTGCGTCTGTGTTGGCGTGTTTGGTGGGATGACTGTGTCATGCTAATGTACTTAGCATCTACGACTGAAGAGGAAGCTTCTGCATTAATGAAGGCAAACTGTCATCTCACATAACGCCACGCTGACGTCTCTTTGTGTGCAGATCATTGACCCGGGTCTGCACCCACTCAGCATCCTGACACACAAACGCCGTCCCCACAGCGAGGGAGACGAGGGTAGAACCAGCATCCTAGAGGTCGGGATGAAGCCAGATTAATGCTTCCGTGTCTCAGCTGTGCTGTCACTGATGACAGTTTAATCAACCAGTGATCAGTATAGTTATTATTATTATTATTATTATTATTATTATTATTATTTATTTTATTAATGTTAGTATTATTATTATTATTATTATTATTATTTATTTTATTAATGTTAGTATTATTATTATTATTATTATTATTATTTATTTATTTTATTAATGTTAGTATTATTATTATTATTATTATTATTATTATTATTATTTATTTTATTAATGTTATTATTATTATTATTATCATTATCATTATTTATTTTATTAATGTTAGTATTATTATTATTATTATTATTGTCATTATTTATTTTATTAATGTTAGTATTATTATTATTATTACTATCATTATTATTATCATTATTTATTTTATTAATGTTATTATTATTATTATATATTATTATTATTATTATCATTATTATTGTTGTTGTTGTTGTTGTTGTTATTGTTGTTGTTGTTATTGTTGTTGTTGTTGTTATTTTAGCTCTAACTCCAACCATAGGAGCGAACGGGCTCTTCCTGCAAACAGGACTGTCCAAGGGTTTATTTAATCACACCTTAATCAATTTTGGTAGCATTAATTCATAAACAAGGTCTGGAAATGAACAGTTTTTTTTTTTTTTTAATGAACATTCAAAATTGCAAACTTCCTGTTTTTATGGCGATGTGGGTCCAAGAGGCTTTTGAAGGTGTGTGCATTCTACATGTCTGCCAAATTTCACAATCTTAAGAAGAATTTCTTCTTTTTAAGCTATGTATGTGTGGGCGTGGCCATGACGACTCCTCAAAGATTTTTCTCTGTCACAAAAAGACTGGTTAAAAAAAAAGAAATAGCACACCAAATCTCGCTCAGTATTATTCCTGTATTTTTGCAGAGCTCTCAGGTGTGCTAACTTCCAGTTTCCACATAAAGCGGCCGTGCTGCTATGCACCATAGGATTGTAGTGCTAGACTAGAGAGGGATCACATTGCTCCCTCTCTAGTGGCAGTTTTGGAAAAGCTGATAAACTAGAAAAGCGCTTGGAGAGCGCAGACCTCCGCCATTAGCCCTATCTCCCAATAGTACAGAATCCTTGAAAAAATTCCTGGATCCGCCCCATGTGCCCCCCACCACGGCATTTGCTGATTACTCGGAAATGCAGTGAGGCAAAGCATTGGCTTCACTACTGGTGCCAACAAATGCACCCATGGTCTCACTGGACAACTGGAAGTCATGACAGAGGGTGAATATTCCTCTATTCCTCCCAGCATTGTGAGTATTCTCGCTACAATTCGCTGTCTTTCTCTCTGTTACGCTTCGACTCGTTTCCTCGACCGGGCGTGCGTCTTTCAAACTCTATAAACTCCAAAACTTTGAATACAAACACACCCAAAAATGCTGCTGGGATTGAAGTTACTCATGTCCGCCATCTCCTGGTGTAAAGTGGTAACAGCGCAGACCTCCACCATTAGCCCTATCTCCCAACAGTACAGAATCCTTTAAAAAAATCCCGGATCCAGACAGTGATCCGGATCAGTCCCAAAATCTATTCAGTTCTTCCTGATGCCATTTCTGACATTTCCTGAAAATTTCATCAAAATCTGCCAACAACTTTTTGAGTTATGTTGCTAAAAAACGAACAAACCCACCTGATCACATAACCGCCTTGGCAGAGGTAATTAACCCCAAAAGGTAAACTAGTCCACTGGTGAGATACCATTCCTGTGTGAACTCACAGGCCCCCCCGTGATCTCTTCCTGCTGATCAGGGCTGCACACCGCTCCAGAAACGCTTCCAGTGGACGAGGTCACTCACCACCGGCCGGAGCAAACCCGCAGCGCCTCGGTGCACGGCGTACTCGTCCTATGTGGAAATTGTGCATTAAGCTGTTGGCCTGGTGAGAAATTCTTCGCCCTGCAGCAGGAAGTAGTTTTTGAAGTGCCTATGATCTTTTCACTGCCACAGCTATTGCTAGATACAAGGCCAGTGAAGAAGTTAAGAGTTCCATATGGGTTTCATTGGTGGTGCTCCAGCCCATTCACTCTGAGACTGTAACATTTGGAAAGCATATGTAGAATGCAAAGACCTACAAAAAGGCCTTTTGGATCCATATCGCCAGATCAACAGGAGGTTTGTAATTTTGAATGTTCTGCAAACAAAAATGTATTCTTTCCACAATTATTGGTAGGAACATAAAATTTGGCATGCATATCTAAAATGCTGAGACGTACAAAAAAGCCTCCTGGACCCTAATTGCCAGATCAACAGGAAGTAGAATTTCTGTTTAAAACATGGATGGAGCAGCCATTTCTAGGGTTTCCTCTAACTTCTTGTCTGTTGGATTGGCTTGAAAACTGGTTTTATGGATGACGCCTTTAATGGGTTTATTTTCAGGAACAGTTGGCCTTGATGTCATTACTTCGGTCTGATTTGCATAAAAACCAGCCAAGGATAAAATACAACAATGATTCGTTTAATCATCTCAAACAGAGCAAAGAAAAGGAGCCACAGGGTTGGTGCCATCTTTTTTCACAGTCAGAGCCTTTCAGTGAATAAAACAAGCTCTTCCAGTGGGCCGTGTGGACGTATGAAGCAGGTGCAGACGTTCCAGCCTGTTCACCTGCTGCAGGATAGCCACATCCACTCCATCAGTGTTAAAAAGACTGTTAGTCATGTGGAACCCACAGTATGTTCGAATAAAGCTGTTTGACAAATCAGATCTTTGTGTTCATTCATCGACATCCATTCATTGATATTACTCACTTCACTCAGACCTCTGAAGTCCCGTGGACGCCGTTTTATGACTCACAGCTGAAGCCTCTGGAGTGCTGGACGATGATGAAACTGGTCAACTGAATCACTGGAACAAAACATGAACAGCTGAGTCAGAACATTTCTGATTCTTGGATAAAATGATGGTGAGGAGAGGTGCTAGAAGAAGCCTCGGGACAGAGAGAGTCCTGCATTTCAGGAAATAAATATTCAGATTTGAAGTTTCATCAGCGAGAACTTTTCAGAGCACTGATGTCACCATAATTACGTTGAATTATGTTAAATTCTGTGTTCAATTATGGGTCAGGTTTGCTAAAATGTTCAACAATTCAAGCCTGTAGTCAGGAGGTTATTAGAGTTCAAGACGCAGCCAAAGGTCCACAATTTAAGTTTTTATTCATTTTTTAAGTGTCCCTCTTGGAATAATGAAAGACCTGATCATTCTAAAGTCAAGCACACCTTTCATAAACTAAAGCATTGATAACATCTGAGAATGTACGACAGAAACAAGAAGAACTGCACTGGTGATCCTGATGATGCAGCTTTACTCGGTGCTAGCTCAGAGCAGGCGCCAACTGATGCTGTAGTCCTCACTGCACTGGTTGGTGTCTCTCTCTCTCTCCTCATGTCTCCTGTCTCTCTTCAGCTGTCCTCTCACTCAGAGGCTAACAGCCCAAAAATAATATTTAAGAAAATACAGCTGTTTTAGCGGAAAGATTGATCGACCAGCTGATTAACTTCCTGACCAGCTGACTCTCTGACTAATCCTCTTTTTCATTTACAGGAAGTGCCGGTACTGCGGTGACGTTTAACCGAAATGGCGACGCTCCTGGACGCTACGACCTGTTTCAGTACCAGTGGAACAACGCCACCGGGCCGGGGTACAGAGTGATCGGACAGTGGATGGAGAGCCTGCAGCTCAATGTGAGTCAATGCCCAAAAATATATGACCGCTTTTATTCTGAAAGGTTTCTGCTTTGAGAAATAAACATTTCCTGAAAGTCATTAAAGGGAGATCTGACATCATTAGCAACACACCCAGGATGGTGGTTGGAAGTCTGATAGAGAAAAATCATCTGATTTTTAACCTTTTTAACCTAGAAAACTTTAAACCTAGAAATGTTTGTCCTTGACTTCTGGTTTCTTTTTCCCTGTTGAACCAAAACCTGACCTGAAAAACAGAGGGGCAAACTGACCTGTGACCTCTGAAACCACATGGTCCTACTGCTCTTGGACCTGTTCTTCAGGTGAAACCTGAGTATGTCTACCAAAATTGTTCTTGCACTGCACAGCCCTTATTTTCCTCCCTCCATCATCTCTCTGGCTTTTGGGTTCACCCTGGACGCCAGTCAATCACACTCACCCCTACGGGCAATTTAGACTCACCAGTTAGCCTAACGAGCATGTCTTTGGACTGGAGTAGGAAAAAGAGGTCCCGTTCTGGTACATGAAGAAACAGTGCTCTCCAGTTAGTGGCCGTCAACATGCGCGTCATTGACGTCAGGTCAGGGTATCAGTCTAGATGAGAGATGTGAGAGAAATCCTGACGCTCCAATCCGGTCCAGTGGTGGTTGTGGGACATCTCAGACACTCTACGAGAGCTTTGGTTGTTCTTGAAGCTCTTAGCTGGGCTTGATGACGACTGTCAGCGCTGACACAGCTGTGCCAAAATCTGGCTAAATGCTTTTAATCCGACCAAGTCTTAAATATTTTAATAAGGTTTAATACGTTTCTTGTTTTTTTTTTGTTTTTTTTGCAATTGTGTGTCAAATTTGCCATGTGTGTTGTGGGTCATGAGGTGAGGAAGCCACTAGTAATGAATATGAACAGAGGAATGTTAGTACTTTACAGCTCTAAGTGGACCTGAACACTGCAGTTATCATCACAACGTTTCTACAGACTAGAGTGATCCCTGCACTTTATGAAAGTGTGGTATTTACCCTGGGTGAACTGGTTTACCTGGAGAGGAGCTGAACCATATTACTATGACTTAGACCTGTAGACCTTACTACAGGTCTAGACTGATGAAGGGAGACCAGAGTCCAGAGGCTGGTTGAGCCCCTTTAACATCTAAAAATCCTCATTTAGTGTCAAACATGTTACTGATGTAGTTTGTGTTTGTGAGTTTGTGTTAGAAAAACCTGAAAAAAGTGATTTTTGCATAATACGTCCCCTTTAATGTGAGCCAGTGTAGCTAGCTCCTGTGTGAGTGCCAGTTTCTGTTCCTCCATCTTTTATTTAAACAGCATTTAAAAAGATAAACTGGAACCACATGAAGAGAAACCAGCTCTACTGAGCTGAGCCACATGATCCATGATCCGGATCTCTAAAAAGAGACGGATTTCCCGTTAGAGAGAGAGACTGGATGGACATGAGCTGAGGAAACATGGTAAGATCAGAGTTTAATGAGCTAGACCGGAACTGGACCGGACCAAACTGGACCAGACCAAACTGGACCGCTTTGTGGAAACAGAGCATACAGGAGTGTGGTGACACCCTCGTCCAGGCTTTAGCCGGAGGATTTCTAATTCCTGCCTACTAACGTTTCACTGAGAGCTTTTTATTTTTGCCTGAATATTTCACTACTTTAAGGACACACTTGAATAAAGAGTGTTTTATTTTCACACTTAGCAAACTCATAAAAGCTCCAACAAAGCCTTTAGGTAGATTTCCTCTGCAGAAATCCCTACCTGCCCCCCATCTGGAATCCTGACGCCAGGCATTAAATGTGCCAGAAATCTGCAAATGTGGGCTCTTATCACCAAAAAATCTCTTCATCTTTTATCAGCTGAAATTTGAAACAATACATTAAGTTTAAAAATTCAACTGTGGTCTGGTGTACTGAGAAATCTGACGTGGCTTTTATGTTTGACCATCTTCTGTGCAAAATGTTATTTATTTTTTCCGGTTTCAGTTCCTTTAGCGCAGTGATTTAAAACGGTGTGGCAGGGTTCACGAGTGTACCTAGAGACAAGTCTAGGTGAGTCTGGCTGGACCCCTGAAAACCCAGAGAATGGACCCCCCAGCTCAGTAGCATTGGTGCTAGCATCCTGGCTAACAGTTAGCTCATTTGGCAAGCTATTATTGAGTTGTAGTTGGTGTTGAAATGATCATTATTCATGCTACCAAGTTAACCAGTTTTTCTACCCATTTTGCCACTAACTTTGTTAACTTAATCCATTTTGACAGTTTTTGCCTTCTTTTGCTATTGCTTGGACATTTTTTGCCAATTTTTTCATCACTTTATATCACGTTTTAGCAACTTTAACCCTTTTTTTTGTCACTTTTCAGCCACTTGTAACCTGTTTTGTCACCTTTTTGACACTTTAAACCCATTGTTGCCACCTTCTTGCTAATTTTTACTCACTGCCGTTGTTTGGCCACCCTTTTGCCTAATTTTGCTCATTTTTAATCACCTTTAAACCATTTTAACCACCTTTTTACAACATTTAACAAATGGCCTCTTGTAACCCATTTTTATCACCTTTTTGACACTTTCAACATGTTTTGCCACTATTAACCAATGTTTTGGCCCCTTATGCCAATTGTTAACTATTTTTGACTTTGTCTTGCAACTTTTTATCCAGTGTTGCCATGTTTTATCATCACTTTAACCAATTTTTGCCACCTTTCAGGCACCTTTTGCCCACTTTAGCCACCCCCAGTTGTCTTGGACCCAGAAACCTCTCCTCTCCCCCCCTTATGGACCACCTTGACTGTAAATTATTTAAAAGTCTATTTTGTATTGATATGAATATAGTGTGCCTTGGGCAAAAAAAGTCTGAAACGACTGGTTATGGTTTCTCATGCTTTGATTGGAATTTTGGACTTTTAGGAGTTAAACACGACTTCTAGTCTTTAGAAAGTATTTCTACGTTTATTCAGAGACGTTCCAGCGTGTTTCGTCCTTCCTGTTTGACCGTCGGCCTCTGAAATCCCCCACATAAAGCGAACAACAGCTCATTTATGATGTTTTAAACTGTGACACAGAGGAACTATAAAACTCTACGTGGATGTTGTGAGCAGCTTTTATTAGTCAGATCGCTCCTGTCTGACATCCTGTGTGAAGAGTGGATGGATAAAAACCTTAGCGGTGACAGATTATAGCCCGATAAACGTCTACGAGCCGGGGTGATTCTCTCTGAGCTCGGCCAAAGTCACAAATATTACACAGCTAGAGCAGAGCCAGAACAGTAAATACAACTGAGACTGCTGTAAAAGTCTGAGAAATATCTGTGACAGACTGAGTTCATTATAAATCCTCCAGTGTTTGGGCCACAGCTTCCAGGACAAAATGCCACGTCAGATCTGACCAGAGAGAGGAGGATTTTCAGCTGAAGAGGCTGGAGGAAGGATGAAGTGTTCGTCCACGGTGGCAGACTTCCTGTTCCTAGAGCAGAGATATCCGAATGGAGCGCTGATCGATACTTTGTTGTAGAGCGTCCTGATGAATATGCATGAGCCCCGTCCATTCACACTGACTGTAACGAGCGTCTTCAGCATGTTTGTGAATCAGATCGTCTTCTTTAGAACAACCGGGCCGCTGACCTCTGCAGAGGTTTGGAGAATCTGCATCTAAAGACATTAATAAATCCCTCTGGAACACGGCGCCGGGCGGTTTGGGCTTCTCTCCTCTGTAATGTTTTATCAGAGCCGGTCAGAGACTCGCTGCAGGATTATCAGGCCAATTTACACCAGATTTAACCATCTTCTCAATCTGAGCAGGGATTCCTAATTGGAGGCTTGTTCAGGGCAGATAGTCAGAGGAGATTATCTGATAGTGTGAGAGCTTTACACATTTATTAGTCTGTTTGATCCCACCGCTCTGACGAGATCCACGGACCACACTGCAGGAATGTTTGAGCGGGAGAGAGGAGGGAAGTTCAGCAGGGCCGAGACTTCAGGGTTTAACTGAATACCTGCAGAAGGAGAGGCTGGGACTAACTCAGCTCTGGATCAGACCCACCGCACCTCTCTCCTCTCCCACTGAGCCAGCACCACGTTGTCTAGGTGTACGTCCTGATTCCTGTTGAATGGAGGGGCAGAGTGAGGTGTTAGGGGGGTACATGGCCCTTCACATGGAGGTTTTCCTGAAGCAGACTCCAAACTGACTCTGTGTATCACAGACTGGTCCACCAGCAGGCCCGGGTTAATCAAACGCCTCATCCTCACACCTCTCTGAGCTTCTGCAGGCACAGGACACCAGGAGTCAGCCCAGGAGTAATGTCCATGGTTTATACAGTTTAGTTTGGTCTTAAGGTCGGGTCTGCATACACTTTATTGTCTTTAATGATGCCGCCATGTCAGGGTGTGGACCAATACTCTGGTCCTGTCTTAGACAACAGACTAGTCTTCATATGTTGTTGCCATGACGACTCCTGCCGTCTCTTCTATAGGTCAGGGGTGTCAAACTCAATCACAGCAGGGGCCGGGTTCTGGATTTAGGTCTAACCTGAGGGCCTAACAGGGTCACCCTTTTAACCATAAACTGTCAACCTCATTTCACCAGAAATAAAATATTTAAAAAAACAGCACTGATGATAAATCATTTAGTAATTCAAAAAGTAAAAATGATAAGTTTAAAGGCTCAAATCTGAGATAAAATTCCAATTTATTAGTTAAAAAAAATCAGAACACGATATTAAAAACAGAAAAATGTTTTTAAAGAGCAAAAATATGAGGAGAAAGTTGAAATCATGAGTTTGAAACGTCAAAATATAAGATCAAATCATGAGTTTAGAGTCAAAATATGACTTTAAGTTTTAAATTTTGAGTCTGCTCTCTCACAAATGTTAGAAAAATACTTAACACAACACAATATTCAAAACTAACAAATTGTAAAGCCTTTGCCATATCCCTGGATGCCGAAAAAGCATTTGACAGGGTTGAATGAGGATATTTATTTGATGCATTAGTAAGATTTGGGTTGGGGGATTATTTTATTAAATGGATTAGGACACTGTGCAGCTCTCCAGAGGCTTGTGTGGTAACTAACGGTGTAGTATCATCACCTTTTCCACTGCTTAGGGGGACAAGACAAGGCTGTCCTTTGTCCCCTCTGCTTTTTGCGCTGGCACTTGAGCCTGTAGCTGAGTCTATGAGGCTACGAGAAGATATACATGCTTTAACAATTAACGGCACTATCTATAAAATTGTTTTGTACGCAGATGACATTCTGTTGATTTTAACAAAACCTGAATTGTTAATAACAGCCACCTTGTCTACTATCGAAGAATTTAGTCTCTTTTCAGGCTACAAAATTAATTTCAGTAAATCAGAGGCCATGCCACTCGGTGACTCTGCTCATTTAACTTTACCCCCCAGCTGCCCTTTCAAATTGTCCCCCACAGGTTTTACTTATGTTGGAGTAAGGGTCTCTCCAGACTTAACAGAGCTATGGAAACTTAACTTCTCCCCAATGTTAAACACAGTTAAAAGAGATTTGGCAAGATGGCACGATCTCCCCTTATCCTTAATGGGTCGCACAAGTTTAATAAAAATGAATGTCCTTCCACGCATCCTGTATCCCTTACAAATGTTACCATTATGGATTTCCAGGAAGGTGGCTATTGATATAGAAAGAGCATTTGCTAGATTCGTTTGGTGTGGCAAGAAACCAAGACAGAAAATGACAACATTACAGCTCTCCTCTGATAGAGGAGGCTTGGCCTTGCCCAACATAATTCTTTACAACAGAGCATGCCATGCCCGTTTCTTATGGGAATGGTTACACGCTCACCTCGGGTCGAAGCCCTGCCTAGCATCGTGGTCTGTTTTACCTCTGTCGCTGTGGAGTGTGGTCATGGGGGATAGAAAGAAGATATCTAGGGATATCAAGAATAACCCTGTCATTTATAACACAACCAGAGTGTGGTGGGGAATCCATAGGCATATGGGTCAGGGCGCCTGTGCTTCATTCCTGACCCCTCTCACTCGAAATCCAGATTTTTTGCCAGGACTTCATCCTAGCATCTTTGATCAGTGGCATGATAATGGGATACGACTGTTGGGAGACTTATACCAGAATAATGTACTTATGACTTTTCAACAACTACAGTCAAAGTTTATCATCCCTAAAGATCACTTTATGGTTATCTCCAGGTCCAAAATTTTATCAAATCAAAAAGCTTACCCCATTCAGACACAGCTCTATTCAATGTTATTGAGAAATTTCTTCTGGACAGAAAAGGTATCTCACATTTTATTTCTGCATTCTATTCATTGTTGAACTCTCTCAGCTTAGGCAGTGTAACAAATATTGCACAAAAATGGGAGAAAGATCTTGATACTGAACATGTTGAGGATGATTGGCAGGAAGCTATCAGAGTGTTTAGATCAACCTTTACCTGTAACAGGTTAAGAGAGACGCAGTATAAAATACTCCACCGTTTGCATCTAACTCCTCACATACTGCACAAAATGGATCGTCAGATTTCTCCCTTATGTAACAAACGTCAAAGAGAGGTTGGCACCTATTCTCATGACCTCTGGCAATGCAAACGGATTCAAAGATTCTGGAGTACAACATCTCAGGAGCTTAGCAGCATCTTTAGGGTGAAACTTAAGAGAGAGCCAGGCCTCTACATTCTTGGCCTTCCCTCTAAGAGTGTAACTTTAACATATTTAGAATTTAAACTTTGTGACAAGTTACTATTACTGGCCAGAAAACGTATTCTGATTAACTGGATAAAAGATAAACCCCCAACTGCCACACTGTGGTACAGGGAGATATTTAGGGTTCTCCCTCTCGAAAGAGTCAGTGCAGTACTGAAGGGAAGTGAGAGATACTTCACAGAGGTGTGGTCTCCTTTGTTTGTGTGTTTGCCAGAGGAACTGACTCAGCTGTGTGCTGAGGGGCCAAAGCTCCATAAAAGGGACAAACATATCTACTGCAAACTCATGAGTGTCCTTAATTTATATCTTTTGTTTTACCACTTAAACACTATTTTGTTTATACACCTTGAGTTAATTAAACTTACTCTTAATTGTTAGATGACTGAGTGACCAACAGTTTTCATCTGGTCAGTGTCATTACTGGGTAGGACTAAAAGTGACTGCAAATGGTGGGCAACAAAAGTGGGAAGGTAAGGTGGGCAGCTTTGAGAGTTGTATCTATTTATGACACGGATGGCAGTATTATTATTATTATTATTATTATTATTATTGTTATTATTATTATTATTATTATTATTATTATTATTGTTATTATTATTATTATTATTATTATTATTATTATTATTATTATTATTATTATTATTGTTATTATTATTATTATTATTATTATTGTTATTATTATTATTATTATTATTATTATTATTATTGTTATTATTATTATTATTATTATTATTATTATTGTTATTATTATTATTATTATTATTATTATTATTGTTATTATTATTATTATTATTATTATTATTATTATTATTATTATTATTGTTATTATTATTATTATTTTAAATTTTTATTACTTTTTTCAACCTTATCATTTGACATTGTAATTATTATTTTTTTCTTGATGTAACACAAAAGATGGCAAACTGTATGTATTCTTTGTTGACCCTTTAAAAATTCAATAAAATTCTGTTTAAAAAAAAAAATTGAGTCTGATTGGTCCAAATATGGGATTAAAAAGCCAAAAATTAGGAGTTGAAACTGTCAAAAAATGAGCTATAATTCAAAGTGATGACTTAAAAAGTTAAAAATATGACTTAAATTCAAAATTGGGGGTGTAAAAGGTCAAAATATGATATAAGAAGTAGAAATAATTCATTCAAAATATGAAAATATGAGAGAAAAATTGAAATCATGAATTTAAACGTCAAAATATGGGATTAAAAAGCAAAAGTAAGGAGTTGAAAAGGTCAAAATATGACTTAAAATTTAAAATTGTGAATCTAAAAGATAAAAATGTGACATAAAGTCCAAATTATGAGTTGAAAAGGTCAAAGCATGACATGAAGAGTCAAAATCATAAATTTGAGTCATAATCTTCAGATGCAAAATTGGAAATAGGAAATAAAACACAAATTATTTTTTCCCCACATTCTTGAATTTTTATGAAATCTTTCTTACTCTTTACTTTTTCAGATTTTTATAGCTTAACACGGATATTTTGAATAATCAAGCTGAAGTTTTCATTTTTATACTGGAGTAAACCTGCAGACCTCAGACTGGTGGGCCAGTTAGAATACAAATATGATCTGATCTTGCAGACCAGATATAATCATTCCATGGGCCGGATTTGGCCCCCGGGCCTTGAGTTTGACACCCGTGTCTATAGGTCATCAGGTAAGCGGGTCAGGGGTCGGTGTATTTTACTTTTTGAACCAACAGGCTGTTTGCCGTTGTTTAAACATTTATCAGGAAGCAGAGCACACAGAGACGGCCTTTGGCTCCTCCAGGCAGTTAGATATAAAACTGAGAATTAAAACAAGGTTTTATTTTCCATTTCCTATTTTATGTTTTTCACAAAGAAAATGAGTTGTTTCGGGCAGATCTCCCCAGTCGTGAGCTCTATATAGATGCCACAGATGCAGACCCGGCCTGTGTTCTCTGATCCACCACCTGTTGAGGAGACTCGACAGCGATGAACATGCTGAAGGCCGGGGAAGCACCGGGTGAATGTGGGATCCAGGCTGAGATGCTCAGGGTGTGGTTCCATGCTCTCTTCTGCTCCGTATGGAGAACAGGCGTCATCCCTGCTGACTGGAAGAGGGGCGCTGTTGTTCCAGCTGGGAGGGAAAGGGTGCACTGGTACTGCTGAGCAGGATCTGGGATCCTCTGCTCCAACACCAGAGGCCTAAAGAGTCAGCCTTTACAGCTAAGAGGTCTACGGTAGACCGTATCCTGGCACTTCAGGTCTTTAGCAAAGACCATCACTGAGGATTGGTGCAGCCTATGGAAACTTCCAGAAGGTGTTCGACTTGTTGAGTAGAGATACCCTCTAGAGGAGCTCTGCAGGGTCATACTGGGTAACCAGAACCTGGGAGCTGAACCAGACATCTGAGATGGGACATGGTCCTGGAGCAGGCCGGGAGGATGGCCATCAGGAGGCCAGAGCAGTCCAGGACCAAGGCTGACATGGAGAAGTCTGAACCGGCATAAACCTCCAAACCTGACCTGACTGGAGGACCAGAGGCGGTGAGCTTCAAAGTTTGGGGTCCTAAAATCAGAAATCTCTCTCCCTGGTGCTCGAGTGGCTCACATGAGAACATCTAGAGTAGTCTACATCCAAGAAGATCCAACCAGATGAAGCTGTTCTGGCCATCCTCCAGCTGAGAGCCAATCAAATGATCCTTTTTACTGGAGCGATAAGAATCACTGAATCATCATCATTTCATTCTTAACGTTCATATTTACAACGATGCTTCAGGCCAGAGGCTGGCTGACTGTTTTCAGTAAGACCGGATCTTTACTGTCAGACTTTAGATATACCTGCTCTTTAATTTAATAACATTAAAATCATTTTTATTTTTAGTCCAGAGATATTTAGAGACATTACAGCTCTACTTGCTGATGAGTCGTCAGTACTCGGGCCTAGTTCAGTCACATCTCCCAGGTAGTCCTAGGTCCTGCCCCCCTCTTTAAGTGGACTTGGTGCCTGAATACCAATCCTTACTATAACTCAGTCAATGGACCGGTCTATGGGGGTCTAGTATGCTCAGATCCAGGCCCTGGTCTCTGATGTGAAAGTTTTACTCTGTGCTCATAGAGCTCATAGCAACAGTTAGAATAAACTCTTCTTCATGGGTTTCTTCAACAGGAAATGCAAAGGGAGCAGAAAAATCCACCTCAAACTCCTCTTTGGTCGTCTGTGTTCCTGGAACCTCTGAGGTTGGAGGAGCTCAGAGCTCAGAGAAAGGAGATCTCTGCTGTCAGAGAAGATTTGTCATTTTATCATCTCTGGAGGGATCTCTGTAAATGTTCGCCTCCGTTCCCCCTTCTGCTGAATTCCAGTGTTTCATTACAGTGCTGAGCAGCTCCTGAAGTACTACAGTAGCTACCTGAGATCCAGAGAGATGATGAATTATTAATCACAGTTGTCCTTCAGAAACAGACGATGCTTCGTGGAAAGTTTAGTCTGAATCACAGAGCAGACAAAAGGCTTCCTCCTGAGGATTACAGTCCTTCAGCATCGTTCTACATCAGCCCGGTAGAGGACAGTCTGACAGATTTAAATGTGTGTGAAACTGTTAAATATGATGCTGCTGATACAACATTACTGAATCCTGAATAAAAAGAGCTTTCAGTCTGAAAACATCCCAATAAAAGAGCATCATAACAGTTAAGAACAGTTACACCCTGCTAGACTGCATTAGCAGGATTTATATCCAGTTCTAATAGAGAAACATGGAGCAGAAGAAGGCCCGTCTAATCCTGTTTTAGTAAACGTGCCTTAAATGTCTCTTATTTGAGTTAACAGATGAACTGGACTACAGGGTCAGGGGTCCTCAGATCCTGGCCTGGGTCCCTGATGAGACCAGGCTTAAAGAGTCAGTGCCCCACTGGTCTTTGAGAAGAGCCGTAGCACAAAGAATAAACAGCATTAATCATGCATTCACGATGCATAATGCATATGGAATAAAAATCCACTAATATCTGATTTATTTTAACGCCATGAAGGGCCGTTTGTCTGCGTTACAAGTTGGTAGTTATTATTCTAAAGCAGTGGCGTGCACAGACTCTTTCAAGGGCAGCGGGGAAAAGACAAAAAGGGCACATACAGCGCGTTCTCGCCACTGAAGAGGGCACTAAGTTTGGTTTTTGAGGGCACTTTAGACATGTTTATATGTTCTACAAATGGCACATTATATAGCCTTAAAACAGACTGACTAGACAGACTACTCAAGTCAGTTTGTAGTTAGGATCAGCGTCCACAAGAGCTGTGGAGATTCAACGTTGGACTGTGAAGAACACAGAAATAAATCAATAAATCCCTAGGGGGTCTGGGGGTCTTCCCCCAGAACATTTTCAGTGAAGTAGATGCCATTTCCTGTATTCTAGTGCATTTTAACACCATATTAGCACCAGATAATCCAAACTGGTTCTGTGAGATATAGTTCTGGATCAGTATAGATCAGGAAAGGGCACGACATAAAAGTCATTGCAACAGTAATGTTTCAAGGTCCTAATGGTCTGCTGGAGTTTAGTGTGTTTTATTCACCCAAGGGGGCAGTTTAATGGGTTTTGCCAACCAAGAGGGCACTTTAGCGACTGTTTTGGCTGCAAAGAGGGGACTTTAACATGCATTTTGGCTCTTGAGAGCACTCTAGCGCGTTTTGGCCCTCAAGGGCACTTTAGCACACGTTTTTCAACATTTGGGCCATGAGGGGGGCGTCGCTCCCCCTGCTGTTCTAAATGTGCACATTAAATAAAACTTCCATTTACAGCACTGATCAGTAACTTTTCCACCCTTATACAGTCACTTCAGTGTTGATCTAACGGTCCAATAACCGGACAGGAAGAATGGTGACCGCCACGTCCACAAAGCGCCACAGTCACCTGCTTTCAGCACTGTGTAGCTTTGGCAGATGGCTGCAGCTCTCTCTAAAGAAGGTTGTATGTCTTACCAGCACTAGTCCACACACCAGCCAAAACAACATAAAACGATTCATTATGATTTAAAAAAGAGTAAAATAAATGTACACATGTCCCTGAGATCAAGGCCAAAATAATGAAACCCTGAGTAAAGTTTTATCCTGCTGAATATTACAGCCTGTAAGGCATGTTGAACAACCAGGACTCAAACCCAGACAGAGCACAGGATGGCCGTAGGGTCCTGAGAGACATGAGTGTGTTTTAACGAAGAATCAGACCAATCACAGCGTCAGCTCTCGTTCCTTTTAAAGAGAGGTTTTTACATTTTTGAAGCTGGATAGTACGACCCCAGTTAAAAAGCTTTGTGTTTTTCATGCAGAGCCGTAGCTGAACTTTGTATTGTCTGCAGTCGCCTTCAGAGCTCGTCTCCCAAACTCCGTCTGATTGGACGACTACATCCAGAGTGTGACCACAGAGCCATCAGGCTTTCAGGGTCACAGAGAGGTGACGCTCCCCTGATTCTTCTGTGTCTTTCTAACCATTTTAGTTTGTAATCCTCTACAGCTGAGCGCAGACTCAGGCCTGGACAGGAAGGAAGATACCATCACCATGTTTCTGTAACGCTCAGTTATCAGAGCTGGTCTGACTGACACTGGACTGTGGAGCAGTGGAAGTGAATCAAGCTTCTCTGTTTACAGTCAGATGGTGAGTCTGGGTCTGGAGGATGCTGGGAGAACGTTACCTGTCTGACTGTGAAGTTTGGTGGAGGAGGGATAATGGTCTGGGGCTGGTTTTCAGGGTCTGGTCTAGACCCCTTATCTCCAGTGAAATCATAATTTAAGCTTTCTCTCTTTTATATTTGCCTTTTAAAAACATGATTTTGACTTTAAATGCCTTCTGAGCTAATAAGTTTGAGTTTTTATCTCAGATTTTGAGCCTTTAAACTTACCACTTTCACTGTTTTAGATCTCAAAATCATTTACCATCAGTGTTAAAGTTTTTTTTCTCCCATAATTCATTGCTGGTAAAAATGAGGTTGACAGTTTGTGGTTAAATGTGGACCTTGTTCGGCCCTCATTTTGGACCCAAAGTCAGAATTCGGCCCCTGCTGTGGTTAAGTCTGACATCTCTGGAATGATTATCCCAAATAACCCCACCTCTGACCCCGGCTCCAGCAGGCAGGCACCAGATAAAAACATCAGAATGGCCCTTTAAGCATTGATTTAGCGCAGTGAGCTCTTTGGTGATTATTTGTGGCTCTTTTATGTCTGAATTTTAAACATTATTCCATCAGAAAACCTTACAAAAGGAAACTTTTTTGCCTTTTTCACAGTTTTTTGCCACTTTTCATCCATTTAAGCTATGTTTTGCCATTAAATATCTTTTTTTTTCCCTACTTTGTTGCCACTTTTATCCCATTTTTTCCCTTTTTCACCATTTTTTCTCTCCCTTTTCAGCCATTTTTGGTAACTTTTGTCATTAAATACCACTTTCTCCCTCATTTTTGCCCATTTTAGCCACTTCTTTTTGGCAATTTTATTCAATTTTTGCCCTTTTTCCCCATTTCTTTTTCCACTAATACCACTTGTTTCCTATTTTTTTCCCCATTTTTGCCACTCTTGACTGCTTTTTGCCGATTGTAGTCGCTTTTCATTCACTGTTTTGCCACACTTTTGCCACTTTTGGACCATTTTTGCCACCTGTAACTCATTTTTTGTCACTACTCACCCATTTTTGCTACTTTCTGACCCTTTTTCCACATTTTCCTCCCCATTTTAGCCCATTTTGTTGCTTTTTGACTATTTTTGCCTCTTTTTAATTTATTGCTAATACTACTTCAAGCTTTTTTTGCCACTATCCACCAATTGGATTGTGGTTTTTGCAAAGGTATTTTTACCTATTTGGCTCTTTGGTTGAGTAGCACTGATTCAGAGCATCAGTAAAAGCACTGTACCAGTACCATGATGGCTGCAGCTTCCTGTCTAAACGGTACTAATTATGCTCTATGTTGGACCCGTGTGCGGAGCAGCAGAGCTCCGTGGGTATTAAACCGTCCTGCAGGGATTTTTGTGTCACACAGATTTGCAGAGTCATCATGAGAAGCTGCTGTTCTCTAAATGAGTCTGGTAATCCCGTATCATGAATATGAACAATTTAATCCTACTGCATGAATTCCACAGAGGCCTAGATTATATTGTTGCACAGCTTTGAAAACATAATCCAACATGTTCCTCGTTTGGATTTTCATATTTGATTTGTTCTGCTGGGCTTCGGTTCAACTCCTCACACCAGCGAATGAAGACGTCGCTTCATTATCACTGGGAGAAGACAACACAGAGAGCTGCGGCGCATTTTTAATCAATAATTTAACACGGCACAGAGAGATTTCTCTGCCCTGGGCTCTGCCTGCCAGGCTCTACAGGCTGGGTTCTTATTAGTGGATGTTTATGTTTGTTAACATAGGAAAGTATTGCTAAAAACAAACAAACATGACAACAATAGCTGAATCTATGTCTATTATATCCAGAAATGTTACTCTGCCTGATTCTCTTTATCATATATTTAATGAAAACCAGTCCCAGCTGGTCCAACAGACATGTCTGTCTCTGTGCAGGGACAAAAACACATCATAAAGATGTGGAGGTTTGTGGATTTAGTTTTTCAGTTTGTCTTTCAAACATTTCACCTGGCAGCCAAGGTCAGTCTCCGTAGCATCTCTATACCCAGGCCTTTTGTCCCTGGAGTTACGCCTGGAGACCACTGGTGGTTTTCAGGCCCTTGGGACATCCACACCCCGACCAGGGGCTCACTGCAACAGTACTACCTGTCCAGACTAGGCTCTGCTTACTCACCACTTCACACCCTTACTCTGCTCTAAAGGTGTGGACTTTGTTAAATTTTCAACAGATTATTTTCCAATTTCCCATCAGATGGTGCTTTCAGGTGAGCTTACTTGTGACATCACTGCTGCCTCAACTTTTATGCTCAAACATGCCTCAAAGTTCTGCACAGAAATACAGATGAGCATTAGCACATGCAGGACACAGAGGTCAAGCTATGATCAGCTGATGTTCAGCTGATTCCAATAATCGTGTCTCAGCTCCCCCAGCCAATCAGATCTCTCTAAACATTGATCCATTAAAATATGGCATACTTCTCACTAACCAATGCCTGAATTACAACTATAGCTCCACACTGCTGCTGCTGGCAAAGTTTCAACCCCTCTACCCCAGCCTCCTCCTTTATAGACTAAAGCTTCCCCTCCTCCACCCCAGCCTCCTCCTTTATAGACTAAAGCTTCCCCTCCTCCACCCCAGCCTCCTCCTTTAAAGACTAAAGCTTCCCCCCCTCCACCCCAGCCTCCTCCTTTATAGACTAAAGCTTCCCCCCCTCCACCCCAGCCTCCTCCTTTATAGACTAAAGCTTCCCCCCCTCCACCCCAGCCTCCTCCTTTATAGACTAAAGCTTCCCCTCCTCCACCCCAGCCTCCTCCTTTATAGACTAAAGCTTCACCTCCTCCACCCCAGCCTCCTCCTTTATAGACTAAAGCTTCACCTCCTCCACCCCAGCCTCCTCCTTTATAGACTAAAGCTTCACCTCCTCCACCCCAGCCTCCTCCTTTATAGACTAAGACTTTACCTCCTCCACCCCAGCCTCCTCCTTTATAGACTAAAGCTTCACCTCCTCCACCCCAGCCTCCTCCTTTATAGCACAAAGCTTCACCTCCTCCACCCCAGCCTCCTCCTTTATAGCACAAAGCTTCACCTCCTCCACCCCAGCCTCCTCCTTTATAGATTAAAGCTCCACCTCCTCCACACTAGCCTCCTCCTTTATCGACTAAAGCTTCACCTCCTCCACCCCAGCCTCCTCCTTTATAGACTAAGACTTTACCTCCTCCACCCCAGCCTCCTCCTTTATAGACTAAAGCTTCACCTCCTCCACCCCAGCCTCCTCCTTTATAGCACAAAGCTTCACCTCCTCCACCCCAGCCTCCTCCTTTATTGACTAAAGCTCCACCTCCTCAACACTAGCCTCCTCCTTTATAGACTAAAGCTTCACCTCCTCCACCCCAGCCTTCTCCTTTATAGACTAAAGCTTCCCCTCCTCCACCCCAGCCTCCTCCTTTAAAGACTAAAGCTTCCCCCCCTCCACCCCAGCCTCCTCCTTTATAGACTAAAGCTTCCCCCCCTCCACCCCAGCCTCCTCCTTTATAGACTAAAGCTTCCCCTCCTCCACCCCAGCCTCCTCCTTTATAGATTAAAGCTCCACCTCCTCCACACTAGCCTCCTCCTTTATAGACTAAAGCTTCACCTCCTCCACCCCAGCCTCCTCCTTTATAGACTAAGACTTTACCTCCTCCACCCCAGCCTCCTCCTTTATAGACTAAAGCTTCACCTCCTCCACCCCAGCCTCCTCCTTTATAGCACAAAGCTTCACCTCCTCCACCCCAGCCTCCTCCTTTATAGCACAAAGCTTCACCTCCTCCACCCCAGCCTCCTCCTTTATAGATTAAAGCTCCACCTCCTCCACACTAGCCTCCTCCTTTATAGACTAAAGCTTCACCTCCTCCACCCCAGCCTCCTCCTTTATAGACTAAGACTTTACCTCCTCCACCCCAGCCTCCTCCTTTATAGACTAAAGCTTCACCTCCTCCACCCCAGCCTCCTCCTTTATAGCACAAAGCTTCACCTCCTCCACCCCAGCCTCCTCCTTTATTGACTAAAGCTCCACCTCCTCAACACTAGCCTCCTCCTTTATAGACTAAAGCTTCACCTCCTCCACCCCAGCCTCCTCCTTTATAGACTAAAGCTTCACCTCCTCCACCCCAGCCTCCTCCTTTATAGACTAAAGCTTCACCTCCTCCACCCCAGCCTCCTCCTTTATAGCACAAAGCTTGTTGCACCCTCATATTCAGATTCATGCTACTATGGATTAACTGCTTCTGAACTAATTTAATTTCATGCACTGTCTTCATTTTTTCATTGTGCAGGTCTTTAGTGAACTTTCAGCTGTGTTTGAATGTGCCTCATTTAAACCTCTGGTGTCAGCAGGGCCAGACAACCGTACATCCAGCCATCTAGAGCTGCTCCTGCTCTGAGGGCAGAGGAATGAAACTACTATAACAGCCATTTTTTATTTTATGCAGCTGAACCCTAGAGTAGGAGAGACGACATATTCCTTTATAAAAACAACACTATGGTTCTTTAAAGCCTAGCTCCTCCACAAACCCCTCTCCTGTCTTTTCATCCCACAGTCCATCCTGAGCCGTGCTCTGCAGCATAATAAATCAGATCTCCTCCAGTTCTGGTCTCCATGTTTTTGGTTTCTGTCAGTAAAGCGCTGCAGCGTGCTTCTGCATTCAGGTCCATGTCTCTGCTTCTTCACAACACTAAATTATTCACCTCCATCGCCTCTGGTGAGCCAGATGTGGCAGAGCTGTTGCTATTAGGCCCTCCCATTATCGCCTCTTTCCCTCCATCCATAGAACTCCTCGGTGTGTTTTCTGCTCGCTCCGGGTCTGTGTGCCTTCAGATTACAAAGGGGAGCCCTTACTGGGAGTCTGTGTCGGAGCGTGACATTGGAGTTAACATGATTGAGCTGAGGAACATGCTGGCTGATTTTCTGAGGCAGGGAGAGAATCATCAGAATAGTCACTAGATTAATGACCTTTGCATGAACCTCCTGCTGTTAATAAAGGCAGAGAAGAAGAAAACACCACACCCTGGGGGGAGTCGGCTCTGTTATGAGAGGATCAATCATCCTAATTTGACATTACTGATCAGTCCGACACGTGTCAGCTAATTTACCGATGAAGGATGAGGATATGTGAGGAAACAAAGGCCCAACTTTTAATGAACGCACTCTAACTTGTTGGCTAAATAGTCGACAGGGTCTTATTTCCCAGTCTGCCATTTCCTCCCTCTTCTCGGAGCCTTTAGCGCCCTGCTGTCACAGGGCTTTGCTGAGGCTTAATGGGTCAATCAGGCTGTGTTTCGCTCTGATGGCGCTCTGTCAGGGTTTTTATGTGGCTGTATAATCTGCAGCAGGACGACTCTTTCACTCAGCTGCAAGAACGACTCTCTGTTAACTCTGCAGCTCCTCCACACAGATTCCTCCACATGTTTGGGGTTTTTCCAGGAGGTTTAGGGGATGGTCCTGGACTAAAGGAAAGTCTCTGGACTCTATGGTACGCCTGGCATGAAGACATTATAAAACTGACATGCTTTCCTTTAAGCACCCATGGGTGTAAAACCAGGAGTGGTCTAAAGCCAGCAGGCTCCTGTGGACCAGAAACCACATAAACCTGGTCTAAGGTCTAAAGTCTGTGGCACAGGTTGGGATCTAGAGGACAGAGGTGATAATTACTCCTCTGAGGAGTTCATCAACCCCAAAAATGACAACCAAAATTTTTTTAAAAAGTTGGTACGCTGTGTTGAATGTCAACAAAAACAGAAGTCAATGATTGTCTAATCTCATAAATGTACAGTGCTTAACAAATGTATAAACCCACCTGTCATAAAAACCAGAAAACATACATATTTTAGAAATCTTTCAAAAACTTGTTTAAAACTAAAAATGTTATTGTTCTTCATTTGGCAAATAACAAACTGAAACAACTAAATAATCCTTTTTCACACATAATAAACAAAAACCTTCACAGACTTGCTTTAGATCAAACTTTTGTGCCATCAATCTTTGAATCTACTAAATCCCAAATTTGTTGAATAGGATTCAAATCCAGACTTTGACTTGGCCAGTCCATCAGTTCCAGTACTCCAGATTCTTTTTTCTTGGTCCAATAGTCTCTGCACAGCTCTGAAGTCTGCTTGGGGTCATTGTCTTGTTGGTATATGAACCCACGACCAATCAGATTCAGTCCAGAAGGGATTCCATGATGCACTAAGATGCTGTGGTAGACGTTCTTGTTCATGACACCGTCCATTTTCATTCATTTGTCCACGCTGTATCTACAAATGGAACCCCGTACCATAATGGAGTCTCCACCGTGTTTCACTGTGGGTGCATCTGGCATCAAAACCTTCTCCAGCTTTTCTGCAGACATAAACACGACCATGCTGACCCAAGAGTTCAAACTTGGACTGGTCCATCCAGAGTTCCTTCTTCCAGTCATCAACAGTCCGGTGTTTGTGCTCCCTGGATAATCTGAGGTGTTTCTGGATGTTTGCAGGCCTCAATAATGGCTTCTTAGCAGCTGTTCTTCCCTCTAAGCCTTGTTCCCTCAGTCGTCTGCTTATGGTCATTCTGGAGACTTTCTCAGACTCTGATCTAGAAGATTCATCTCTGCCTGAAGATCAGCAGTGCTCTTCCTTCTGTCTTTAGTACTTCAAACCTTAAAGTGTCTGACATCTGCTTCAGTTAACTTTGGTTTCTTGCCTCTTCCTTGGTGGATTTTCTAAGTACCAGTCTGGGCCACACTGTGAGAACACTTTATGTCTCAGAGACCATCCAGCATCATGAAGTGCTTTAATGTGGACTCTTTCATTTTCAGTCAGCTCTCCACGTTTTACCATTTTGAACAGGAATGAGGAATTTCAAACTGAATTCACCCAAATTTGAGCCGGCTCACTGGGCTTCTCTGAGAAGTCAGAAATGAATCAAGCACAACATTCAACCACTAAAACTCATTTTTCTCTTCAGGAATGACAGTAAATAACTATAATCTGACACATTAATCAGAAATATTAATGTGCTTTACTATTTTTTCAGTTTTTTTGTAAATCAGTCAATTATAAATTTCATGGATAACAATAATAATTCTATTTTAGCATTAAAAATATCATTTGGGTTAAAGAGCTTCTACATGTTGGTGTATTAACCATTGCAGAAACATAAAAATGATTTTGGTAATTACCAATGCTGTTAATTTAGGGCAGCTGTGGCAGAAACCTGACTGTGGTTAGGGTTAGGGTGCTCTAATACATTTGTTAAGCTCTGTATATTTGATTTACAAAAGAACAGAAACAACAGATCAGATGTTAAAGTGAGACATTTTAACATTTCAGGAAAATAGCTCATTTAGAATTTTCATCAGTACCACTTACTTTTCCAGCCTTTTCTTGCCCTGTCCCGACTTTTTTGAGATGTGTTTCTCCCATGAAATTTAAGGTGAGTTAATATTTTCCATGAAATGTTAAAATGTCTCACTTTAACATCTGATTTGTTGTCTATATAAGTGGGTTTTGGGTTTCTGCTTGATGACACTGATGATAAATACGTATTTTACCGCTTAAACACCGGCGCCACCAGGGCGAGAATCCAGAGAGTGCTTACAGACAATGGCGTGCCTTCTCTGCCTCATGATCTCCACGTTTTTATAAAAACTTGGTGGATGACACAGAGAAACGCTGATCTCTGAGCTGCTCCAGTCAACCGTGTCTCCATATCATCGCGGCGATGGAAACACATGCTCGACACTCTTCAAAAATACATGAAGCAGCTGGGCGATCTGACAGGATGATTACAGCATCGCTCAAAGAGGAGCGCTGAGGATCAGCGGGGAGGAAAGAACACAGCGTATATACACACACATATACACATGAGCACTTAAAGCAGAGCATGCATGTAGAGCATGCATACACGCTTCCTGTGTGGCTCATCTGACCTCCATGCAGAGCTCAGAAACATCCAGAATGTGCTCAGAATTGCATTTTTTAAACTGATGTTTCTGCAGAAATCTGCCTTGATTTTCTGTTATCAGACATCTGAAGTATCAGAAACCATTTCAAGCTGAGAGAATGTCTCCAGAGTAAATGTTCCTGACAATTAAAGGTGATTCTGACCCAGCAGCGAGGAGGCTGAGATAGCGTCTCTTTTCTCCTGCAGTGTTATCAGTAATGACTCAGAAATCTCCCGGCTTGACTCAGAAATCTGCGGCTGCTCGTCTTTCATGTCTGAGAGCTGCAGAGAGATTCTGACGGCTGCTGAGCCTCATTAGGAGTAATGAAATTTGACCTTGATCTCTGCCGGAGCCCTCGCTCACAGCCCCGCTCGCTGCGTGATGAGTCAGATCGGAGAGATGGCCCTCACATACCGGGGGCCGGGGCCGGTCTGAGAGGGTTAATGAAGCCGGTGTGAGAGCAAGACGCTGCAGGTCAATCAATCCACACCGTCTCCTTCCCTTATTATCACCTGTCAGAGGAAATCCACATGAAAACGGTGAAGTTCAGATAAAGTCAGGTTTTTTTCTCACCAAAGACTGAGAGGGAAATCATCAAACACAGGCTTTGTGTTTCTGAGTGACCCTGGAGAACTTTTATCTTTGGTTTCTGATTTAAAACGTCAATCTAAGAATGCTTCTGACTCTGCAGCTTCAAATCCTCAAATCCAGACAGAAACCAAACCCTACTGAGCATGTGCAGAACTCATAGTTTTTATTCATGCTGCAGCATCTGCAGAGTTTCCAGTCCAACCGCTGCAGCCTTTGACCTGGACGTCTGTTCTGATCTGCAGCCTGATTTTTAGTGCTGTTGAATGTCTTTTAGAGATAAACCTCCTGTAGTCGTGGTGCAGAGGTTGGATCAAGTCACTTTATTATACACACGTGTGTCTGAGGCTTGATATGACATCCATCAACCGTTTATTAGATGCATTAACACTAGAACTGCCGGTGGGGAAAATTTACCCAAGGATGTTCTTTAATTGTGTCTTACTTCAGTGGTTCTCAACCTTGGGGTCGGGACCCCCTTTAGGGACGCAAGACACTAAGAGGGGGTCTCCAGATTCCCTAAAAAACTAAGAATATTTTTTAAATTCCACTGTTGCCACTTTACACAAATTTTAACCCATTTTTATCATGTTTTCCCACCAATTTAAACACATTTTTGCCGGTTAAAACATATTTTTTCCCATTTTAAACCCTTTCCACCATTTTTTCTGCCTTTTGTTGCCACTTTTAAACCAATTCTTGCAACTTAAGCCTAATGCCTCCTCTGTTTACCTATTATTGCCACCTTTAACCCCATTTTACCAGTTTTCATGCCCAATTTTTCCCATTTTAACCACATTTTACATTCTAATATGCCCATTTTTTCCAGTTTAACCAATTTCCACCAATTTCTGCCTTTTATCTTTCTCAGTTAACACTTTTAAAACAACTTTTTTATCCCATTTCACCAAATTTCCACCCATTTTTGTCCATCAGAACCACTTTCTAACTCCCTTTTACCACTATTTATGTCAATTTTGACTTTTTTTAGTTTTTTTTATGCAGTTTTAATCTTATTTTTACCACTTCTAACCAATTTCTGCTACTTTTAAAATCCATTTTCACCTCTTTTTCCACCTTTTTTTGCCATTATTAACCCATTTTAATTTTTTTATTCACAAACAGCATTTACATGTTTTAGAAAGCTATGTACGAATGATTAAAAAGATATGTGTTTCTTTGATAAGACTGTGTTTTTCAGGTTAAATATAAAGTATAGCTATCACAGCTTAACTTTTCAGTGGACCATGGTTTTGCTGACCTCCATGGTCCCCCAGTTTGGCTGGGCCCCTGAAAGCTCTCCCATTTATCCCCCTTATGGTCGGCCTTGTCTCCATATGACTGTTCTTGAATGTTCATGGCTGTTCAGCCACCTTCAGGTCCAGTGGGGGTCCCTGGTCTGTAGCATCTTTATTTTGGGGGTCCCGGGTTGAAAAGGTTGAGAACCCCTGTCTTACTTGATATGTTTACAGTTTTGAAGACTGTCAGTATTTGAATTTTCCTAAAAGCTTGTTAAATACCTGGTGTCATCAAAATAAATCTTTGTCTAAACCCAAATTTTATTCATGGACCTTTATATCTAGAACCACCATGCAGGTCAAATTTACCCCAGAAGAAAGCCTTGATTTTCCCGCTGTTTTATTTCACACCAGCAGTAAATAGATGCTGCAATAGAAACACCTTCTCTCTACTGCAGCGACGCCTAACCAGTAGTCATAGATCAACCTTTAACAAAGATGCTACAGGGAAAAAGACATTTACCATTGATAAATGTCTAAAGGTAATCTCAGTGCTTTTAATGAAGAAGAGTCCGGTGATGAGGAAGTTTCAGGATTAGTAATCAGTCCAAACATGATTTTCTAGGTGATGGATCATCTTCCAACAGTGATCTAGTTCTCTCTCTGTGCTTAATAAGCTGTTCAGTGTCAGTGGTTAACTAACTGTCCTCCATCAGTGCTAATTATGAAAATCAAGTCACTTTAATGATGGGTAGATCTGACCTGTTGGCTGTTTCAGGTATGTGGAGATCCACGGCGGTTCTAGTGTTAACCTGGATTTATGAGTTGATTCCTTAAACCCTATTCGCACAGGATTAGTCTTACCTGGGCACATCTTTGTAATAATCGTCTCAGTGTTTTTAATCCCGTGTGAATCAACCATGTCTGTTATTGGTACTTTACAGGCTTGGCTTTGTCCGTGTGAATGCACCACACCAAACACTAACATCAGGGAATAATTCACACATGGTCAGAGGTCACCAGGTCATGTGAATAGTGAAAGAGGCTTTGGCAATGCTCCGTGTAACACTCCTAACTAGCACCTATGCTAACGTAGCTCTGGTGTAAAGGTAAATCGATTCATGCAGTCCGATCTGTCATATTAAGCCCAGTTATCTGACTCCTGATGATCTTTACACCACTGCCTCCATGTTTTCTGTTTCTGCTGAGTGAGAACATCAGAAAGTTGAAAACCTTTACAGCGCTGTGATAAAAGTCATCCCCCCTAACCCTGATAACGATGTTCAAACCCTCTGTGTTTGTGATAACTGTCAGTGAGTCTTTCTCCTCACTGTGGAGGAATGTTGTCCCATTCTTCTCTGCAGAATAGTTTTCATTCAGCCTCATTGGAGGGTTTTCCAGCGTGAACGGCCTGGTCGTCACAGCATCTCAGCCAGATCTAAGTCCAGACTTTGACTAGACCAGTCCAGAACCTTCATCTAGTCTTTAGTCCATCCAGAGGTGGACTTTCTGGTGTGTTTGGGATCATGGTCCTGCTCCATAACCCAAGGGGTCTTGATCTTGAGGTCATGAACTGATGGTTGGACATTCTCCTTCAGGATTTTCTGCTAGAGAGCAGAATTCATGGTTCTAGTGGTCCAGGTCCTGGTCCAGACCATCACAGTGCCACCACCGTGTCTGACTGTTGGTCTGATGTTCTCCTGTGTTAGTTTGACTCCAGATGAACGGGACGCACACCTTCCAGAAAGTTCCTCTTCTGTCTGGTCAGTCCTCAGAATATTTCCCAGAAGTCTCGGGGATCATCAGGATGTTTTTAGTCAAATGTGAGACGAGCCTTTGTGTTCAGGTTGGTCAGCAGTGGTTTTGGTCTTGGAACTCTCCCATGATGCCATTGTGCCCAGTCTCTTTCTGAATGTTGAGTGATGACCTCTGACCTTAACTGAGTCAGTGAGGCCTGCAGGTCTTTAGATGTGGTTCTGGGTTCTTCTGGGACCTCCTGGATGAGTCGTCCATGTTCTCTTGGAGTCTCTGTAACCCTTTCAGACTGATAGATGTCAGTGACTTTGATTCTCATCTGAGTGGATCATTGCACAGACGGAGTATGAGGAGCCTGAGGGTTGGACTGATTCCAGGCTTATCGTGAAAGCTAAGATGTCTGAGGAGTCCTCAGTAGTTGTTAGTGTGGTTCTATCACTGCTCAAAGCCTTCCCATGTTTAAAAATGTTCAGTAGTGCTGACTCAGCCTGCCTGACTCTCTCTCTTAAACGATCAGACCAGAGGGTTTGATTTTCAGATTTGCTCGCCTTCAGCCTGTTAACAATCCATGCATTCTTCATTGAAATCAGTCATATTTCCAGCCAAGTATTTTCCTGTCTCTCAGTAATGACTCACTCGTATTTCATTCATCATTCAGAGCTCTTATTTTACTCTAATAATCCCAAAGTGGAAACCCACCATCTGGATTCATCTCGTCTTATTCTGTGCCACACCGGTGAACACTCAGAAACGAGTCATTTCCATCTTTTTAATTTCAAAGTCATGTTTTGTTGATTTCTTTCAGAAGTTAATTAGAGGATGGAGTGTTCCTGTGGGGAGGATTCAGCTTTAGTGTTTCCAACCATGTTTTTATTGTGATTCTTAAGAGAAAATTCAGCTCAACACGGGGCCGATGTCGGCATACAAACAGCCTTTAGCTGGGCTGGTTCCATAAATAAGTTCAGGCTTATCCAGGAAAAAGAAGACATACTGGAACAGGAATGAAAAGAGGATGGAAAAGGTTCTCCCAAGAGGTCTTCATGCATTTAACGTTAAACGTGTTAATTTCTGCTGCATGTAAGTTTTCATCAGGACTACTGAGAACTTTAGAACGGTTCCACATTAGGAACCAGGGCAAAGAACCTTTGAAACCCAAGGTCCAGATCATATGATCAAGGTCTATGGAGTCATTATTGCTGCAAAACTCAAGAGTGTATTTTTACTTTTGGGATCACGACTAATTGATTCTGGTCTCAGATTTTTCGTCTTTGTGCTCTAAATGTCTGACTGATGTCAGATCTCTCGTACGAAACCTTCTCTGTGAGCTTTAGGTTTATTTTTGACCAATAGGAAACAGGTAGAGGATGCACCAATCATGTTAGTTCTGCCCGTTGCTGCCGTGCTGTTTTCCTTTGATCTCACTTAGGGCGCTTTCACATTAGGCCCAGTTGTTTCGAACCACACCGCAGCAGCACGATCCCCCCCACAACCAGCTACCAGCTATGCACGTAGCTGGTTTACAACCCCGCGAAGGAGGAGGAAGAAGAAGAAGCTACCATGGCAACCCATGGGGTCACGGGGTCGGCAAAAAGTCCATCCTGCAGCCATGGATGATTTAAAATCACTTTTAAGATGCCAGGAACTTTTCTCTTCATATCTGCACATCTACTACAGCTCAGAGGGTTAAATGGGCTCGCGCTGCACAGATACAGCGGTTTTTGAGGCGACAGGAGACTTTTACTGCCTTTGCTCCTCCTCTCACTGACTCCAACCTGTGTTCATCTGTAAGGTGAGTCTCAACAGACCGTTTATTGGCTGGTCTCTGATGATTTCAGCCCTTTATTGAGGAAAAATGTGAACAAACTGCTGCGCTGTGGAAAGAAGTTTAGTTTTTAAGATGACGTCAAAAAGCTGATACAATGCTCTGTCCCGTACGCGAGCGTGGTTGCATTCACATCTCATCTGAACCGTGCCAGAGTCCACTTGAACCACACCTAAGACCACCTCCCCAAGTGGGCCCGGGCCCGGTTCCCGGGCACGGTTCATTTGTAATCACACTACCCAAACAAACCACACTTTGGGCTCAAGTGCACTCGGATCCGGGACCGGGCCCCTAGTGTGAAAGTCACCTTAGACAGTCCCAACATTCTATCACACACACCCACCCACACACACACACCCACATGAAAGTCTGAGAGCCAAAAATCATCATCAGACTTCAACAGTGATTCAACAGTGATAAAAATCTGTCAGAGATAGAGAATTAGTGACTCCAGCATACATAGTTGAATAATGCGTCTACTTTTAAATCTAAATGAAGACTGTAGGAGGAGCTGGGTGGAGTGATAGGGCCGAGATGATGAGTGTGATGGACTGAAGCTCCTGCTGCAGTTTTAGTGTTTACATTAATGCCAGTAGAAGTCCAGAACTCTTCAGCAGAGACTTGGAGACTTTTACCCATGATCCTTAGCAGTCGTTGACCCCGCTCTGTGATTTTACCTGGTCTTCCTCTTCATGGCTGAGCTGCTGTTGTTCCTAAACTCTTCCACTTCCTAATAACATCACTGACAGCTGACTGTGGAATATCCAGCAGGGATGAATTATGTCAAAGGTGTCATCATCACAGAGCCACGCTGGAGTCTCTGAGCTCTGCAGAACGATCGTTTAGGATCACAGAGGATTAGGTGATAGGTGAGGATTTATACACCTGTGGTAATGAGTCTGGTATTTTTATGATGATTTGTCAATTTATTGTTGGGGAAAAAGTAAAGTAAAATGTAGGCATGTATATTTATTGGTTTAATGCTCCTGATTATGGGTTGCAGTTCCTCTTGATGGAGGGGAAAGATCTTGCAGACAGACCAGTTAGGATCCACTGGTGTATGTGTATCAGTGTGCTCAGGTAGGTGCAGTCATGCTCAGGCACAGCACAAACAGCTGTGCCTAGTGTGAAACACCCTTATTAATCCCTAACGCTCCTGTAGCTCCACATATGATGACTTTCCTCCTCTGGAGACGAGTCTGATCTATCTCTCAGTCCTCTGCCCTGCTTGTTTGCTCCCATAGGAGCGCTGCCTGTAAACACAGACTGCTATAAAGCATCCAGAGAGCAGAGAAAGCGATTGTTCCTGAGACACGTTGGTTTATTTTCACTGATGTATACGCCTCTCCGTTCAGCCGTGTAATACTCCATCCTCGTCCTCCGCTTTCTGAGGCGCTGTTGTGTCTCTGGATTGCAGCTGAGAGGAATCAAATTATTCTAATGTTCCTGTTTTTTCTCCAACAGTAACTTTTCTTTGAAGAAGGCCTGGAAGTGTGTTTTATTCTGATTTATTCAGACGAGAACAAAGACGCTCGATTTCTCACCTGTGGAGGAAAAAACACCTCTCTCCCTCCCAGCTCATGCTCTTTTTATTATTCCCTTTAAAATATTCAGAGTCATCTGAGGCTGTAACATTTAACAAAAACCTCCTGTGTTCCCGCTGGGGTTTAAATAAAGCTTTGACTCCACTGCAGATACTACAGCACTAAAAACAGGCCAGAATCAGAACGGAGCACAGCTGGAATTCATCACAATTTCTACATGTGTATTCATTATATTTGCAATTATATGTGCAAAATGTTTATTCAGTCAAGCTGGTATCTTTCATTTCATTCATACTTAAAGACTTTCTACTGAACTCATCAATGAGAATCAGCCGTAAATGATCCTGATTTGGCACCATCAGTGAGAAACACACAACAAATAGAAGACTGGAATATTCTGACATAAACTTTGGATTACAGAGCTGGACATGCTGAATCAGAATCTGACCTTTGACCTCCAACATCTACTCAGGTCATCTGTAAGCCCAACAGTGAGTGCCAGATTTGACAAAAATCTCATAATGCAATTATGGGAAATGTTGAGCTCACAAGATCTGAGTTCACAATGACCTTTGACCTCCAGAGTGTACTCAGGTCAGTCTTGGGTTGATGCAGACTTTGGGTTTAGTCTCTCTATCAGAGGATCGATCATCACGAATTCTCTGAACCTCTTTTTAGAAAATTACTTAAAACTCTACAGATTTATCATCAGGATTCAGCCTGTTGTTTAACATTTTATCTCAGTAATAACGCTTGATTTAATGACCTGAACACCAAATTATAATTTAAAAAATTATGGATTTTTCTTTTTCTGATGTTCCAAATGTTTTCTGTTGGGGGAAGGTCTGGACTGCAGGGAGATTGCTGCTGCAGGCTGTAGAACTGAGCTGGAGAACAAGCTGGATGCTCCCTCTCCTCTTTACCCACAATTTCCACATAGGACGACTGCGCCGCGCACCGAAGTGCTGCGGGTTTGGTCCGACCTATAGGGGAGCAACCTCGCCCACTGGAAGCGAGTCTAGAGCGCCGCAGCGCACAGACCTAATCATCAGGAAGAGATCAGGGGAGAACTGCAAGTTCACGCAGGAATAGTCAACAGTGGACTATTTTACTTTTTGGGGTTAATTTTTCATCCTTTCCAGTATAAGTCCATGATATTATTGCTCTCACCACTGGGTGAGTACATTAGGAAGTTAAAAGGTTCATGTTTGCTTGAAGGATCTGTTGTTTTATGTTAAATTCTTTGGCTACATATCCCCAAAAAATTTACGTTTCCTGGTCAATGGTATGGTTGTAGCTCTGTGACCCACTGACCTCTCGGTGACCCTTTGCTCTCGCTGCAGGATGAGACGTAATGTTGATATAGTGATGACTTATGATTGGGAGTCTGTGCATTGTGTTTTATTTTGGAAGAACCGGATGTTCTATGCTGTGACTTCCATGGTTGGAGCTTTCTCAACGACAGTGAATTTACGAGGTTTGGCAGCGGCCGGCGCTGAAAACAGATCTGCAGTGTATCTGAAACGAAGCGGAGTGGAGTGGTGCTATGAAAATGCTCTGATAGACTAGAAAGGCAGCGAAGTGCTCTGCAGTACGATTCACTGGCGTTCCGCAGCCCACACGCCGAATTGAAGTTTAGTCCAAAGGACACAGCGTCTGTGGTTTCCTCTGACCACAGAACAGTTTTCCACGTTTCCTCAGTCCATGTTAAATGAGCGTCGGTCCAGAGAAGACGGCGGTGTTTCTGGATCCTGGTCACATATGGCTTCTTCTCTCCATGATCCAGCTTTAACTGTCATTGGTGGATGGCACGGCCAACTGTGTTGACAGACGATGATTTCTGGAATGTTCCTGAGCCCATGCAGGGATTTCACTACAGAATCATGTCTGTTTTTAATGACTGTAGATGGAGGGAGATTCAAAGTCTGAGCTGTTTTACATTTTTCTGAAATTGTTCCACAATTTTTAGCCTCAGTTTTTCACAGATTGGTGAATGTCTGCCCATCTTTACTTCTGAGAGACTCTGCCTCTCTAAAATGCTCCTTCTATACCCAGTCATGTGACTGACCTGTTGATAATTAACCTCATTAGTTGTTGTTTTTCATTGGTACCCCTTACTTTTCTAGCCTTTAGTTGCCCTGTACCTACTTTTTTGAGATGTGTTGCTGCCATCAAATGTAAAGTGAGCTAATATTTATCCTGAAATGTTAAAATGTCTCAGTTTAACATCTGATTTGTTGTTTCTGTTCAAATATGAATCAGATTTGTGTTTATAAGATTTGACAATCACTGCCTTCTGTTTTTATTTACATTTACACAGCGTACCAACTTTTTTGGAATTGGGGTTGTCCTACACCTAAGCCATTAGTGGAAAAAAACGTAAACTTCCAAAACCTGTTATAAAATAATACAAATGACTGTTTTTCCTCTTTTTGTCTCAAATCTTTCAGTCCTGATCAAAATGAACTCTCGCTGTTTTCAGGAGTTTCAACGCTCCTCCAGTTCTTTTCTGATGAGCGGACTAAACTCTTTCACGCTTCATTCAAACGTGGCGTCTGCTTGGAGGGAAATCTGACGTTGTGTATATTTGTCATGTGAAAAACAGACGCGCCGTGTTAAAGTCTTTTGTCTCATATCTGAGATGACACAGTTGCCGCGGCGATGCTGTCAGGACGGTGAAACTCATCTGATTGGTCTGTTTGTCTTTCTGACTCTCATCCCATCTCCTGTCACTCAGACTGCTAATCTGCTAACGGCTAACGTCTCAGAGCTCACAGCCTCACAGAGATCCGGGTCTTATTTCCTTTTCTGCTCAGTCTTCAGTTTAATCAGAATCCTCCGCCGCGGTTACTGATGGAGGTCACGGTAATGGAGGCGGAGATGCCCGGTGTGTAGCAGAGAGACGCTGGAGTACGATGACTTTAATTATTAACAGAAGCTGTTAGAGACGAGCTGCAGGAGAGGAAAAGCAAGGGGGCGCTATTGTGTTACAGGATGTCAGGAATAGAAGATGAATCAGATGTCATCTATTTCCATGGAATACTGGAGCTTAAGTCACCATGAGCGGCTGAACCCAGGCGTTCACAGACGTATATTCAAAGCTTTCAGTTCACCAGCAAGTCAGCCTGGGGCAAAAATATGCTCAGGACAGAGCTACCATTGACCATTGTGTGGCGCTGCAGCACCAGACATTTTATTCTCAGTCTCTTTGAAAACTCTGAAAAGTCGGTATCGACCAAAGTCTTCTAGTGTTGTTTCACCAGGAAGTACCTGGAAGTGTGTGAACAAAAAGAGTTTTGGTGTTCCTCAGCGCTGTGGACAAAGAGCTGAAGAACACCTTACATACAGGAAGCATGCGATGCAGCATAGGAAACACTTTCACAATAAAACTATCAGTTCCCTGCCAATGATGACAGACTCACACCGATCGTAGAGGAAACAGGCGAGCCCTCTGTTCTCCAGATGCCCTGTGTATCAGGCTGATACAGTCCCTCTGAAAGCCTCGACTGTTTACTTGCACACAAAATGAAAATCAAGCTGTACCTCGGTCAAGATGTGGCTCATGCCCCCAATCAAAAATGGGCTGTAGGCCACCTCTTTGAGTAGAGTCAGGCATGGTGTCGGAGTACGGTGTGCTTGTGGTCCTGCCAATTAAGGGAAATGGACTTTGGGGTCAGGATTACTCAGATCATCATCATCAGGGACAAGGATCGCACTGCAAACATGTTCTACTGATGTGAACAGACATGTCTACTAAAACAAGGTGAGCGTGGATCTCTGTTCACCATTTTCTTGTTAGTTTTAGCCGAGAGACTCACATGGCTCATGGAAAAAACAGGCGAGCCTTCTGTTCTGTAGATTCTCCACTCATGAGACATTCATGCAGAAAACTCTGGACACCCTGAATGTCTCTGAACAAGTTTGTACAGAAGTTGAAAAACAACTTCTAAACTATGCAATAAACATCACTGTGCAGAACTTTCAGGAATGTTGGGTTCAGAGGTGAGGTGATGATGTGGAGAGTAAACTGCCTGATGGCACCATCAGGCAGGAAGGAGGACTGACACATCCCCAGTCCTGCTCTGGATGTCTTTGCATGTTACCAGGGGAAAATCATCTGATGGAACCATAATGAAGTCCACACCTTTAGGGCGGAGATTAAGATTGGAGCAGTGCACCCATGTCTGCTCGCTGCTAGTGAGTTAAAACAGCAGGCTTAGCCACGGTTAGCTTCAGTGCTACTGCAGACAAGTCTCCTTATACATTTAGGACACATCGATGCGTTAGACTGAAGTGTGATGCTGTAATGCTGATTTTGCTTTCAACGCTTAGCAAAGATTGTAAGAAGGTGAGATGGCTCACTCCTCATCAATCTCCACGCTGGAAAACACGCAATGAAACGAATCATCAATAGTGAAATCTGTTGTTGACAAAATTGGATTTTGTTAACAACATTGGTGAGTTGATGCATCCCTGGGACTGACATGTGTTACGCTTGACTCTGCCCCCCCCCACACTCAACATTATACAGCAGCAGGAAGTCCTTCTGCCCACCAGGGGGCGCATGCCTGAGTGTGAAAGGCTGAAACCACCATGATCTCAGAGTCACCACCCACAAGTTCAAGAGTACCTGGATGCAGCCGAGGACCTCCACTTCACATAAGAAGTCAGAAAATCACCGCCATATCTCGTCTTCTAATACCGGAAGTCACTTGAACTGAACGTCTTCTTCATTGTTTTCTCTGTGTGTTGCCACCATGTAGAGCCCTGCGCGGGACTGTTTCCTTCATCCCGCTCCCGCCCACTCCGGCTGAATTTCTGACCATTCCCGCCCGCACCCGCAAAACCCTGAGAATTCATGCCCACACAGTAATAGAGATGCATTGATTTTGTGTCTTCTCCCGCAGGAGAAAACACGTCATTTAGTAGGCCATTAATAGAGATTCAGACCGGGTGTCGTTCCGGCGGTAAAGGGGAATCAAATGTGTCATGGAATACATCAAAAATGAAAATCGGTGCCTTGTGCAAAAAAGGGCCAAGAAGTTAATGTGACTGCAAACAACCTATGAATCTAAATGATTAAAAAAGAATCAGCTGCAGAAAAGCACATACAATAGGCCATTGGCAGAGAGCATCTCTCTCCCTCACTCTCTCTCTGAGCGGCAGCTGTCAGTCAGACCTGCTGCGTTTCAGCACCATTTCATTTCGCCACTCTAAGCATAAACATTAACGTTCACAATACAACAAAAACCTTTTTCAGTTGACAAAAATATTCATGAAACTGTACTTGTCTCGCTATTTAGTATTCGGTAGATATTAATCTGTTATTCCATCAGAGCTTGTCTGCAGAAAGCAAAACTTGTCAGACTTGCCTTCTTTTCTTTTTCTGTTGTAAAGACCTTGTTTGAGCTTCTTTTCTACATCATTTGTTGATTCCATCATCCTGTTGCTAGGCCACATCCTGATCCCGCAGTGTTTTTTTTTCCCCGGCTCGCTCCTGCCCACGGCAAAGTTCAAACCGCCCACTCCCGCGAGATTTGCGTTGGGTCCCGCGGGACCCGGCGGGACCCAATCCCAAGGCAGCCTCCTACCACTGCTGGTTACAGCGATAACGTTACATTTATTTTAATGAATAGATTTATGATCCAAATTCACGTATCACTGAGCACAGATATAATACTGTACGTGACAGGAGATTGGCTGGCTGGACGTCGGCATTGCCGCCACGTTTTTAGAGACAAGTCGCTACGTCATCCAATACAGTAGACAAGAACTGTGCACGTTTTCAGAATAAAAAGCTCAAACATCGAGATTACATGGATTAAATGAATCATTTATAACTTTTTATGACTTATTTATATATACTTAGATTTCACTATCAGTTATTATTCTAATATGGATCATTTTTAAATGATTCATTTAATCCATGTAATCTCATTGTTTGAGCTTTTTATTCTGAAAACGTGCACAGTCCTTGTCTACTGTATTGAATGATGTAGTGGACTTGCCTCTAAAAACATGGCGGCAATGCCGGCTTCCAGCCAGCCAATCTCCTGTTGCATATTATGTCTGTGCAAAGTGATTCTTGAATTTAATCATAAATCAATTTAGTAAAATGAATGTTGTGTAATCTCCGTGCTTGTTAGTCTGAAAAGTCACATTTTTCATCTCCTTATGTGATGAACTTGCCTCTATTAAATATAGCGGCGATGCACGAGAAAACAAGGAAGAAGATGTTCAGTTCAATTGACTTCTGATATTAGAAGATGAGATATGGCGGCGCTCGTCTGACTTCTGGTGTGAAGTGGAGGTCCTCAGCTGCATCCAGGTCGCTCTCCATGAGTTCGTTCTGCCAGAGAAATGACTAAAACTTTGATTGAGTAAAACTGAGCACCTCTGTAAACCTTTACTTCAGAGGGATTGTAGTAGAGCAGGATGATGTGCTTCATGAGAATAAATGTTTCCTGATAATAGAGATGAATCCGTCTGTCTAAGCTGAGCCGTGTCATACTAATGAGCATGCTCATAATCAAACTACATCAACATTGTTTTCTTATTCAGCTCCTCCTGATTAGGTGGCACATTTATCTCAGCTCTTCTGATTATTAGTAAAACACACAGAAAACAATCCTGAGAACTGTAATGAATGAATGTGTGTTTAAGACATAAAAGGAGGAAAGAAGAAACCCGAGTTTGTGCAGCGGTTTCTCTAAAGCGGCTGTAGATCGGCGGCGTGATGAAGCACATGGAGAGCATGGAGGCAGAAGAGGAGGCGGTGGGGGGTTTACAGGGCAATGAAGATTCAAGGCCAGCACATAAAAACAGATAGATCCTGCATCGTATCCATGGTAACAGCGCGTAGATGCAATCACAGTCTCCTCCACAGATGAGTCTGCCCCCTACAGGCTGGATAAAGAACTGCAGCCTCTGGCTGTGAGAACCAAAGAGGAGGGAGGTGATAAATGATGGATTAACAGCAGTGGATGGAAAATACCCGCCCACGTTCACCAAACATAACCTCCGTTTGATAGGATTTAATCCTGGAGCAGATCAGCGATTGTTGGGTGGTTTTAGTTTTATAACAGACGACGAGGACGAGTCGCTGAGACAGACAGAGAGAGACAGAGCTGCTCAAACACACAAAGCACACGGCGAGGCAGAAAAGCCACTCTTCACGGTATCTGCAGAGACACAAAGCTCCCCTTTCTTCTCCCTTACAGGTGGTTTGCTTGTGTTTGCCGGCTCACGGCATTTTTCCTCTGACTGATGCCTAACAAAAGGCCGTTTAGAGCGCTCACCTGACCAGTGGGCTACAATGAGTTTAACGCGTGCAGACGTTTATCGACAGCAGAGAGGAGGCAGGCGGAGGAGCAAAGGTCTGCAGGGGACAGATAAGAGGAGCCGAGGAGGAGAGAGCAGAGAGGGGGACCGACAGACCTGCCTTCCTCTGATTCTGACGGTCTGGATCTGAAATGCAGCACAGAGAAGGATGCTTTTAATATCTGCAGGAGACACTTCAACACTTTATAGTGAGACACACACAAACTGGTGCTAGGCCACATTTAAGGCCAGTGATGCTCAACATCTGAGGATAAGAACGGATGTTTTTCTCTGTCCTTATTTCTGCACATTCTCTGAGAGCTCACGGGTTTAGACCAAACATCACATTCACTGGTTATCAGGGGCAGCAGACACAGCGGGGTCAGCAGGAATCAGGGTAAAGAATGAGGGTGAGCTCCTGGCTGAGATGAAAGTATCGTCTTCTATAGTCCAGCTGGTGGCGCTCTCCGGTCTGCTGGCTCTCATTGGTGTCTGCATTAGTCTGGAATCATTAATATCAAACACATATGATATTTATGGTCCAGGTGAGGAGGGGCTGCAGCTCCACAGAGACGATTGTACCGTCGCCATAGACAGGAGGATGATCAGGACAGTTGAGTTTAGACAGGAACCTCCCTCCTCCTCTGACTCGTGTCTGTCAAACACTTCAGTGCAGTCTGAACATAACCGATCTCAGAATCACCACTTTACAGGGAATTCAAATATCTCTGTATTTTCCTAATGATTCAGTCATAAAGCTGTTATTCTAACCCATCTGTTACACTTACAAGGGTTCTCTCTGGGTTCTCCAGGTTCCCCCACAGTCCAAAGACATGCCCAGTAGGTCAGGAAAAACAGCTTTCATTCATTTCTCTTTGACAAACAGGAAATGAAAAACGGGAAAACTAAAACTGATGTTCATTTTCCCACTTTGATATGAAGACCCCCATGAGGGCTGAGGCCGTTTTTCTCTCATTCTTCCACATTTTGAGCAGTAAAAAGAAACCGCTTGTTTCTTCATTTTGGATTTTTCCTGTCAAAATAAAATCAGCTGGCTGTTAAATAGACTGACCCCACCCCTTGCCCTATGAGAGCTGGAATAGGCTCCACCCCCTATGAGCCCAACTGTTCAAGGTAAATAGAATAGAATAGAATAGAATGAAAGAATAGAATAGAAGATAACAGAATAGATTAGAATAGAAGAAAAGAATAGAATAGAATAGAATAGAATAGAATAGAATAGAATAGAATAGAATAGAATACAATACGATACAATACAATAAAACAGAATTGAATAGAATAAATTAGAATAGAATAGAATAGAATAGAATAGAATAGAATAAAACAGAATAGAAAAGAATAGATGAATAGAATAGAAGATAATAGAATAGATTAGAATAGAAGACAAGAATAGAATAGAATAGAATAGAATAGAATAAAATAGAATACAATACAATACAATAAAACAGAATTGAATAGAATAAATTAGAATAGAATAGAATAGAATAGAATAGAATAAAACAGAATAGAAAAGAATAGAAGAATAGAATAGAAGATAATAGAATAGATTAGAATAGAAGACAAGAATAGAATAGAATAGAATAGAATAAAACAGAATAGAATAGAATAGAATAGAATAAAACAGAATTGAATAGAATAAATTAGAATAGAATAGAATAAAACAGAAAAGAAAAGAATAGAAGAATAGAATAGAAGATATTAGAATAGATTAGAATAGAAGAAAAGAATAGAATTGAATAGAATAAAACAGAATAGAATAGAATAAATTAGAATAGAATAGAATAGAATGGAATAAAACAGAATAGAATATAATAGAAGAATAGAATAGAAGATAATAGAATAGATTAGAATAGAAGAAAAGAATAGAATAGAATAGAATAGAATAAAATAGAATACGATACAATACAATACAATACAATACAATACAATAAAACAGAATTGAATAGAATAAATTAGAATAGAATAGAATAGAACAGAATAGGATAGAATAAAAAATACAATAGAATAGAATATCACTGAATAGAATAGAACAAAATAGAATAGATAAGAATAGAATAGAATAAAACAGAATAGAATAGAATAGAATAGAATAAAACAGAATAGAATAGAATAGAATAGAATAAAACAGAATTGAATAGAATAAATTAGAATAGAATAGAATAAAACAGAAAAGAAAAGAATAGAGGAATAGAATAGAAGATATTAGAATAGATTAGAATAGAAGAAAAGAATAGAATTGAATAGAATAAAACAGAATAGAATAGAATAGAATAAATTAGAATAGAATAGAATAGAATGGAATAAAACAGAATAGAATATAATAGAATAGAAGAATAGAATAGAAGATAATAGAATAAATTAGAATAGAAGAAGAGAATAGAATAGAATAGAATAGAATAGAATAAAACAGAATAGAATAGAATAGAATAGAATGGAATAAAACAGAATAGAATAGAATAGAATAGAATGATTGAGAATAGAACAGAATAGAATAGAATAGAACAAAATAGAATAGAATAGAATAGAATAGAATGAAGGAAAAAATGGAATAGAATAGAATAGAATAAAACAGAATAGAATACAATAGAAAAGAATAGAAATAGAAATAAAATGGACTAGAATTGAATAGAACAGAATAGGATAGAATAAAAAATACAATAGAATAGAATATCACTGAATAGAATAGAACAAAATAGAATAGATAAGAATAGAATAGAATAAAACAGAATAGAATAGAATAGAATAGAATAAAACAGAATAGAATAGAACAGTATGGAAGAATAGAATAGAAGATAATAGAATAGATTAGAATAGCAGAAAAGAATATAATTTAATAGAATAGAATAAAACAGAATAGAATAGAATAGATTAGAATAGAGTAGAACAGAACAGAATAGAATGGAACAGAATAGAATAGAATAGAAAAGAATAGAATAGTATAAAACAGAACAGAATAAAATGGAACAGAATAGAATAGAATAGAATAGAATAGAAAAGAATAGAATAGAATAGAATGAAACAAAAGGGAATAGAATAGAATGGAATAGAATAGAATAGAATAGAAGAGAAGAGAATAACACTGAATAGAATAGAATAGAATAGAACAAAATAGAATAGATAAGAATAGAATAGAATAAAACAGAATAGAATAGAAACAAATAGAATAGAATAGAATAGAATAGAAGATAATAGAATAGAATACAATACAATAATTCTTTATTGTCTTTGGCTCACCAGCACAGGACACAGACAGCACTAAAGTACATTAAAACATATAATAGACAGAATAAAAACTTCTACTAAATAAGTTGAATAAAAACTAAAATTTCTGCCCTTTTCACAATTTTTCACCACTTTTCATCCATTTAAGCCACCTTTTTCTATTAAATACCACTTTTCCTGCTTTTTTCCTACTTTTTGCCACTTTTTGCAACTATTATTATTTCAAATTTTTGCCCGTTGAAGCCACCGTTTTCTATTAAATACCATTTTTCCTACTTTTTTCCTCCTTTTTTGCCCATTTTTTAACATTTTTTCACAGTTTTTGCCACTTTCATTCAATTTTTGCCCGTTTAAGCTACCTTTTGCCATTAACTCTTTAAAGCCTGAAAACACAAATTATAGCCATAAAATTATCCTTTTTTGGAACTGAAATGTTTATTTCACTTTCTACTGAAACAAAAAAAATCTAAATTTCCATAAAATGTAACATATATATATATATATATATATCTTTTGTATCTCATTTGATACTTTAGGTGTTTTTGGTAACTGGTAATCCACTTGAGAGCATTTTTATCATTTATCAGATTGTATTCAGAAGTTTGTTTTAGTAATTTATTGATCATATTGATTAGATAGGGGTATCATAAAAGTCTGTATCAAATATGATACAAGTGGCTTTAGGGGGTTAAAAAACCTTTTTCCCCTTTTTACCCCTTTATCACATTTTCGTCCTTATTCAGCATTTTTTCACTCTTCATCCATTTAATCTACCTTTTGCCATTAAATACCACTTGTTTCTTCTTTCCTTGCCCTTTTTTGCCATTCTTGACTGCTTTTTGCCAATTTTAACAGGATAAATAAAGTCTTATACAGTCTTTAGTCCCTTTTCACTCATTTTTGCCAGGTTTTTGCTATTATTGGACCATTTTTTGCCACCTTTAACTCATTATTTGTCACCTCTTACCCATCTTTGCTACTTCCTGACCATTTTTCCAGTTTTCTCCCCATTTTCTCCCATTTTTGTTGCTTTTTGACCATTTTTGCCTCCTTTAACTTATTGTTATTGCTACGTCAAGCTTTTTTTTTGCCACTTTTCACCTCTTAGATTGTGGCTCTGTTCAACAGTTTGTCTCTTTGGTTGAGTAACGCTGACTTAAACAGTTAATACAACGGTCTTTTGGTAAGAAAAACCTCTTTTTTTAGGGTTTTATCAATGAAACATTTAAATAAATGTGGATTTTTTCCAACAATATGACATAATTTTTTTGTTAGGGTCTTCTTGGGGGGCTTTGCTTGGGAACCCCTGGTCTAGTCCATATCCAGGACTCTCCTGTCTGTTCCTGCAGAAAGCACACAGCATTTCCACGCTTCCTGTCACCTGTTCGAGTCCACGCCTCCGCTCGCCTCATTTCCTCTCAGGTTTGATAACGTCTGTCAGGGCGCTGGCCGAGTTCACGACCTGGCGCCTTCATCATCGACTAACAGCACTGTTCAGCTCCAACACGTGGACACGAGTAGGAGCACAGAGTCAGAGATTTAAGACCACCGAGACCTCTCATCCGGATCTTTCCTCCAGCCGTGACACCTCTTCAAAGACCCCGGTGAATTATTGATCACGCCGAGTGGCGAGCAGCCCTTCTGACCCAGGAGACGGATGGTGTTTCCATTTAAATGATTGACCTGCCGTCGCCGCTGGCGTCCTGGATCCTGTTTGAAGCTCACACTGAATTTTTTCAGATTCATGAGTCTCTAAACCCGACTAGTGTCTGCTCATCAATTCTGCAGAGCAAAGCCTGGTTAGAACTTCTCGTATGCTAAACGGCGTCTCCACCTGCCTGAGGAGGAGGAGAGGGGGGATCTGTGTCGGTTCATGAAAGGCTGGGAGAGAAGAGGACAGAATCTGAAGGTGATGGACGGACGTGTCCGATGAATACGATCAGAAAAACATCACCGAGAAGAAACGAAGAAGAAGAAGCAAACGTGTGGGAGGAGAGAAATTCTGCTGCTTCAGGGAGCGGGGGGGATTAGAGGGACTGTTGGTGTTTTTTTTGTTGTGGCTCTGAATCCTCGCTGAGGCCTCAAACACGCCTGCAGCTGACTCAGGCTGTACACTCCATGCAGCGTTTTATCCCAGACTAACCCGGGTTATCAGCCGGGCTTTTTGGAAGCAGCACACAGCGAGCTCTGGGGGGAGGCTCTGCTCGATAACATCCACCGTCGCTCTTTTTTTGTACTCTTCTCCGGAGCGTGGCCCCAGCGCCGCCAACCAAAGACTGATTCAGAGCGTAGATAATCTGCTGGAGGATGTCCTTCCTGATCAGCTCCAGGTCACGTCTGAAATCCCTCCAAGTCCTGTCCTTTAACCAAAGAGCAGCTGTCTGCCAACATCATCAACATCAGAGTACAACATCCACCACGACAGCGGGGCCGCCGGCCGCCGTCACTCTCAGGAGCTGCTGCACGGACGGCCGACGTTGGCATGATAGAATGGCTGCCAAACTCCGAGTGAATTTATCATGTAGAGAGCGGGACGTCCTGATTCTGGGCTAAGATTCTTCTTCAGACTTTTAGTGAAACTGATGCTTTCTGGTCATTTTCTGTGGCGTACTTTTTCTGCGACCCCCCCCCCAAAATTAACCCTTTACCTACTGAGTCTAAAAATGATCTGGACATATTTTGTTATAATGGCTGTAAAATAGTCAGGAAATGCCCTAAGTCCGAGAGCTTTGGTCCCTTTTCCCAGGAGTACTTGAACTTGACTTTTCAACATCTGGTTAATGATTATTGCACATTATATGGAATTGTCAGCATTTTGTCATATCTGTCTCAGAGACCATCCAGCATCATGAAGTGCTTTAATGCGGACTCTTTCATTTTCAGTCAGCTCTCCACGTTTTACCATTTTGAACAGGAATGAGGAATTTCAAACTGAATTCACCCAAATTTGAGCCGGCTCACTGGGCTTCTCTGAGAAGTCAGAAATGAATCAAGCACAACATTCAACCACTAAAACTCATTTTTCTGTTCAGGAATGACAGTAAATAACTATAATTTGACATTAATCAAGAAATATTAATGTGCTTTACTATTTTTTCAGGGTTTTTTTGTAAATCAGTCAATTATAAATTCATGGATAACAATAATAATTCTATTTTAGCATTAAAAATATCATTGGGTTAAAGAGCTTCTACATATTGGTGTATTAACCATTGCAGAAACATCAAAATGATTTTGGTCATTACTAGGGCTGTCAATAGATTAAAATTTTTAAATCGCGATTAATCTCACAAATTCCATAGTTAACTTGTGATTAATCGCAAATTAATCGCACTTTTTCTGTCTGTTCTAAATGTACCTTACAGTACTATTTTTCAAGATTTAAATACCCTTATCAATACAAGTGGACAAAAATGCTTTCTTTATGCAAATGTTGGTTCATGTCAACAACCCAGAACAACAACAGATAAAGTCCAGAAAGTTCTCTAGTCTGAGCTCAAAGATACTGAACGCTGCAAAAATCTGTTGAAAGCATAACATGGTAAACTCAAGACCAACAGATGGAGATACTGACCTTAATGTAACATTACTGAATAATACCACAATGTAGAGTCAAACTTTAGACTTCTAGAAGTTACCTCCTCTGTTCTCAGCAGCTGAACACAGAACAACAGATCTCATCATCACACATGGACATAAAGAAGTCAAGTCTCTGCTGAGAGCTCAGCAGTAAGGCACAGACACATCTAATGGTGTTTCACTGTTCTGATGTGAGTAAGGTGGACACATCTGCCCCGCTCAAGACAAAAAGCAGGTAATTACTTAAAAAATGTCTGCTATTATTTATCAGATTTTTACTTTCAAACTAAAAAATGTAGTCCAAATGTAAAATAAATGCTGACAGTAAGAAATGACTGTCATCAGTCCAGTAGATTTACTGGAATGAAGTCAATAAACACACATGTGAAGCTGCTTTTCAAAACTCATGAACACACAAATTAAAAGAAGTCTGAGTGGAGAACTTTGAAGGTGTAGTAAGAGGACTGAACCATCTTTTCATTCTTCAGATCATAGAAGAGCTACAGATTTAATCTAAAACTATGTTTTCTTCCTAAATAAAGGAGAGCCACAGTCTAATAATGCTTTCAGCTTCTATTCTGATACTCTACAGAGCTCATTCACTAACCTCTGCTCTCCTGTCACACACCAGCCTCTGCTGCTCTGTCTCCTCCTCCTCCTCATGATGCAGCTGTACATTCACCAGCATCAGACAATCTCCTACAGGGACTGCAGAGTCTTTGACAGTTTTGAAGCATCTCGATTGACTTACACCGCGTTCCACAATATTATGCAAATGATATTTTTCTCTGATTTTCCTAAATATTAATGCAAATGACAGTCAGAATATTTTTCAAGTCATCAGCCATCAGAGCATAATTCAAATGTTTTTGAACAAACTTCATAATGACAAAAATTATTTAAAAATAAAAACCTCAAAATGCACTGTTCCACATTATTCAGCACAACAGCTTTTTAAAACATTTTATAGGTTGTAAAAAACTGAAAATGGTCATTTGTAGAAATTGCAGCATCAGGAGGTCATATTTACTGAAATCAAAGCTATTTCAATCAAAAACATCTTAACAGGCCAAGTTCATGTTAACATAGGAGCCCTTCTCTGATAGCACCTTCACTATTCTTCATCCATTGAACTTGTGAGTTTTTGGAGAGTTTCTGCTTGAATTTCTTTGCAGGATGTCAGAATATCCTCCCAGAGCTGCTGTTTTGATGTGAACTGCCTCCCACCCTCATAGATCTTTAGCTTGAGGATGCTCCAAAGGTTCTCAACAGGGTTAAAGGTCAGGGGAGGATGGGGGCCACACCATGAGTTTCTCTCCTTTTATGCCCATAGCAGCCAATGACACAGAGGGATTCTCTGCATCATGAGATGGAGCATTGTCATGCATGAAGATCATTTTTCTACTGAAGGCACTGTTCTTCTTTTTGTGCCATGGAAGAAAGTGGTCAGTCAGAAACTCTAGATACTTTGCCGAGGTCATTTTCACACCTTCAGGGACCCTAAAGGGGCCTACCAGCTCTCTCCTCATGATTCCGGCCCAAACATGACTCCGCCCCCTCCTTGTTGACGTCCTGGCCTCGTTGGGACATGGTGGCCATCCACCAACCATCCACTACTCCTCCATCTGGACCATCCAGGGTTGCACGGCACTCATCAGTCAACAAGACTGTTTGAAAATGAGTCTTCATGTATTTCTGGGCCCACTGCAACCGTTTCTGCTGGTGAGCATTGGTTAGGGGGGGCTGAATAGTAGGTTTATACACGACTGCAAGCCTCTGGAGGATCCTACACCTTGAGGTTGGTGGGACTCCAGAGGCACCAGCAGCTTCAAATCCCTGTTTGCTGCTTTGTAATGGTATTTTAGCATCTGCTCTCTTAATCTGATGTATTTGTCCGTCAGAAACCTTCCTCATTATGCCTTTATCTGCAGGAACCCGTCTGTGCTCTGAATCAGACACAAATTTCTTCACAGTACGATGATCACGCTTAATTTCTCCTGAAATATAGAATGTTTTCATTCCTTGTCCAAGGCATTAAACTATTTAACACTTTTCAGCAGCAGAGATCCTTTTTCTTTCCCATGTTGCTGAAACCTGTGGCCTGCTTAATAATGTGGAACATGTGGAAAAGTGCAGTTTGAGGTTTTTATTTTTAAAAAAATAATAGTTATCATTATGAAGTTTGTTCAAAAACATTTGAATTATACTCTAACTGTTGATGACTTGAAAAATATTATGACTGTCATTTGCATTGATATTTAGAAAATCAGAGAAAAATGTCGTTTGCATAATAATGTGGAACACGGTGTATTTAAATTTGGCGTTTATTCACAGTTCCAGTTGATCGTTTTAGTAAGCTTTGTTTTTTTCCGAATGCTTTCATTTTCAAGCAGGAGCTGATTGAGGATGAGAGCCGACCTTTAGGAGACATGATCGGACCAGTCAACGGTCAATAGCGTAGCTGTGGAGCCGGTTCATGGCAGATATAACAGCCTAAATAAATGAATAAATCAAACTGGCCCAAAAGAGCGTCGGCACACCAGGAAATGCCCGGTATGCCAGATAGCGAGTCCATCCCTGCAGAGTTGTCTGAGTGTCTCATTGTAAACAAACCCATCATGGAGGGGGCGGCTCTCTGCATTAGCGCTGTGTATGGCTAGTGAGTGGTGCGGCTATATAAGACTCTATGAACTTCCTGTAACTCCGTTCATGTGGACCGCAGGAGAAAATAACTTCAGTTTTATCTGACATGATCTGAAAGCTGAACCTGTCATTCAAAGTCTCTGTCCTTTATCCATTTCTGCTCGCTTGTACCGCATCACGATAGCGCCACTTCCTGGTCTGGCAAACTACGGCATGGGTCGAGGGTCATACAGAACGTGCACGCGTTAATCGTGCGACAGAAAATTTAGCGGCATAAAAAGTAATTTGAGTTAACGCGATATTAACGCGTTAACTTTGACAGCCCTAGTAATTACCAATGCTGTTAATTTAGAGCAGCTGTGGCATAAACCTGACTGTGGTTAGGGTTAGGGTGCTCTAATACATTTGTATGTATATATATATATATGTTTCTTTTTTTTTTTTTTTTTTTTACACACCCGAAGTGAAAAGAGGCCAAATATCAAAGCAGGATATTAATCTGCAAAGAGGAACGAAGGCGGGCGGCACTAGCTCTCAATGCTAGCCACGCTGTAGAGAGTATATCAGGCTAACGTCACACCCTCTCTTCTTTGTGTTCTCTCGTCTTTAGACTAGTTTTTACTTTTCTAAATAAAGATTTAGGTTAAATCTACTGGGTAATTATACTGCTAAGAACATCCTAACTAATACTAGCTCAGTGACACACAGACTGTCTCTGTTAGACTGCGGTGCGTTCATGGTCTACTGCAAACTGTAGGATGGATTTGGATCGGTCGCTTGGATCGGTGCCGTCAGTCAGATATCCGATCTAATTATGTACATATCAGACCAAATTACAATACTGGATCGGATCGGTCTCATCCCTAGTAATTATAAGAAATGACTCTCACTGTTCATGTAGAAGAGCCGACTCTTTGAACTGGCTCACTGTGAACAACCCATCCCTAAAAGTTTCAAGTTTCAGAAACAAGCAGCTCCAACTTGAATGAGAGGAGGATGGTTGGAGCAGAAACAGGAAATCTGAGAGCGCTACTAAAACTAAAATGGCCTCCTTGTGCCTCTCAGCACAGCTTAGAGCACAAAGGCAGGTTTGATATAAAGACTTTGGAACTATAGTGACTCCATACGGGATTTTTTTCCTGAAGAACATTAAAATTTAAACAAAATTAATTTAAAATTTGTTCTCAGTTGAAAGGCCGTGTGTCCTCCTGAGTCATGTTCTAAACATAGCGAGGGGTGTCACCTCCAATTTCCATATACAGCGTGCACGCTGCAGAATGCCAGCAAGTCGTACTGCAGAGCAAATCGCTCCCTCTCTAGTCTATCAGAGCATTTCCATAGCGGCGTTCCAGACCGGCAGCGGCTCGTTTCAGATACGCTGCAGGTCTATTTTCAGCGCCGGCCGCTGCCAAACCTCGTAAATTCACTGTCGTTCAGAAAGCTCCAACCATGGAAGTCACAAGCGTAGAACATCCAGTTCTTTCAAAATAAAACACAGTGTACGGACTCCTGATCATAAATCATCACTATATCAACATTTCGTCTCATCCTGCAGCGAGAGCAAAGGGTCACCGAGAGGTCAGTGGGTCACAGAGCTACAACGGCACCATTGATGAGGAAAAGTTAACTTTTGGGGAAATTTAGCCAAAGAATTTAACAAAGAACCACAGATCCTTTCAGCAAACATGAACCTTTTAACTTCCTAATGTACTCACTCAATGGAGGAAGTGATAATATCATGGACTTATACTGGGAAGGATGAAAAATTAATCCCAAAGGGAAAATAGTCCACTGTTGCCTATATGAACTTGCAGTTCTCTCGTGATCTCTCTCTGATGATCAGGTCTGCGCGCCACAGAGCTGCGCTCTAGACTCATTTCCAGTGGGCGAGGTCGCTTTCCTTTGGTTGGAGACAAACCTGCGGCGCGTCAGTGCGCGCCATGGACGCTGAATTTTGAAATCGGAGGTAGCCCAGCAGCAAACCTCTGGTCCTGAAAAATGAAGCCAATGTTGAAGCGCGAAAAAAGGCAATACGGCGAGTGTCCACTAGAGGCTGGCTGCAGGAACGTCGGAAGTTCTGTACAGAACACCTGTTAGATAAACTGGTTTACAGCCTGGTTTACAGCCTGGTTTACAGCCTAGTTTACAGCCTGGTTTACAGCCTGGTTTACAGCCTGGTTTACAGCCTAGTTTACAGCCTAGTTTACAGCCTGGTTTACAGCCTGGTTTACAGCCTGGTTTACAGCCTGGTTTACAGCCTGGTTTACAGCCTGGTTTACAGCCTGGTTTACAGCCTGGTTTACAGCCTGGTTTACAGCCTGGTTTATAGCCTGGTTTACAGCCTGGTTTACAGCCTGGTTTACAGCCTGGTTCATAGCCTGGTTTACAGGTTTACAGCCTGGTTTACAGCCTGGTTTACAGCCTGGTTTACAGCCTGGTTCATAGCCTGGTTTACAGGTTTACAGCCTGGTTTACAGCCTGGTTTACAGCCTGGTTTACAGCCTGGTTTACAGCCTGGTTTATAGCCTGGTTTACAGCCTGGTTTACAGCCTGGTTTATAGCCTGGTTTACAGCCTGGTTTACAGCCTGGTTTACAGCCTGGTTTATAGCCTGGTTTACAGCCTGGTTTATAGCCTGGTTTACAGCCTGGTTTACAGCCTGGTTTACAGCCTGGTTTACAGCCTGGTTTACAGCCTGGTTTACAGCCTGGTTTATAGCCTGGTTTACAGCCTGGTTTACAGCCTGGTTTACAGCCTGGTTTACAGCCTGGTTTATAGCCTGGTTTACAGCCTGGTTTACAGCCTGGTTTACAGCCTGGTTTATAGCCTGGTTTATAGCCTGGTTTACAGCCTGGTTTATAGCCTGGTTTATAGCCTGGTTTACAGCCTGGTTTACAGCCTGGTTTACAGCCTGGTTTACAGCCTGGTTTATAGCCTGGTTTACAGCCTGGTTTACAGCCTGGTTTATAGCCTGGTTTACAGCCTGGTTTATAGCCTGGTTTACAGCCTGGTTTACAGCCTGGTTTATAGCCTGGTTTACAGCCTGGTTTATAGCCTGGTTTACAGCCTGGTTTACAGCCTGGTTTACAGCCTGGTTTATAGCCTGGTTTACAGCCTGGTTTACAGCCTCGTTTACAGCCTGGTTTACAGCCTGGTTTATAGCCTGGTTTACAGCCTGGTTTACAGCCTGGTTTATAGCCTGGTTTACAGCCTGGTTTATAGCCTGGTTTACAGCCTGGTTTACAGCCTGGTTTACAGCCTGGTTTATAGCCTGGTTTACAGCCTGGTTTACAGCCTGGTTTACAGCCTGGTTTACAGCCTGGTTTACAGCCTGGTTTACAGCCTGGTTTACAGCCTGGTTTACAGCCTGGTTTACAGCCTGGTTTACAGCCTGGTTTATAGCCTGGTTTATAGCCTGGTTTACAGCCTGGTTTATAGCCTGGTTTACAGCCTGGTTTACAGCCTGGTTTATAGCCTGGTTTATAGCCTGGTTTACAGCCTGGTTTATAGCCTGGTTTACAGCCTGGTTTACAGCCTGGTTTATAGCCTGGTTTACAGCCTGGTTTATAGCCTGGTTTACAGCCTGGTTTACAGCCTGGTTTATAGCCTGGTTTATAGCCTGGTTTACAGCCTGGTTTACAGCCTGGTTTATAGCCTGGTTTATAGCCTGGTTTACAGCCTGGTTTATAGCCTGGTTTACAGCCTGGTTTACAGCCTGGTTTATAGCCTGGTTTACAGCCTGGTTTATAGCCTGGTTTACAGCCTGGTTTACAGCCTGGTTTATAGCCTGGTTTACAGCCTGGTTTACAGCCTGGTTTACAGCCTGGTTTACAGCCTGGTTTACAGCCTGGTTTACAGCCTGGTTTACAGCCTGGTTTATAGCCTGGTTTACAGCCTGGTTTACAGCCTGGTTTATAGCCTGGTTTATAGCCTGGTTTACAGCCTGGTTTATAGCCTGGTTTATAGCCTGGTTTACAGCCTGGTTTACAGCCTGGTTTACAGCCTAGTTTACAGCCTGGTTTATAGCCTGGTTTACAGCCTGGTTTATAGCCTGGTTTACAGCCTGGTTTATAGCCTGGTTTATAGAAACCAAGCGTGTCTCGTTTGATTGACAGATATCTCGACAGGCAGGAGCTACCTGTCAACCAGGAGGCTAGCTTTAGCACTAGCTTAGCAGACAGGAAGTAGGGCTCAGTGGGCGGGGTCTAGGTTGATCTAAAGTTCAGATGAGACAGCGATATCAATATGGAGGCCGCCACGGATTATCTTCAGGAGCAGTTTTATAATCTGACAGTCTCTCTACAGTCTGAGTGTGACTCAGAGAGTGATGAGGTCCAAACTGGGTCTGTTAGACCAGAACCAGGAAATGTTCTGTCTATACCTGCTTTATACCCTCATACTTTAGACCAGTACTGTCAACTCTACCACAGCAGAGTCTAGATCTAACCTTCAGGGATTAACAGGGTCAACTTTGATCCATAAACACTCATCCTCTTTTCCAGCAGTAATAAAGTATGATTATATGATCTAAAAATCCTAAAGTTTTAAGGCTTAAAATCTGAGATATAATGTCAAACTTATCGGTGTAAAAGGTTAAAACACAAATTAAATGTCAAAAATCATGTGTTAAAGGGTAAATATATGGGATAGAAAGTCCAAATCATGAAATTAAAGGTCAAAACTTGAGACAAAATTGAAAATCATGAGTCTAAAAGGTCAGAATATGAATTAGGATTTTAAATTGTGAGTCTAAAAGGTCAAAATATGAATTAGGATTTTAAATTGTGAGTCTAAAAGGTCAAAATATGGGATTAAAGCCAAAGTTTTGAGATAAAAAGGTAAAAATATGAGAGCAAATTTGAAAAAAATGAGTTAAAATGGTGAAAATATGACCTAAGATTATAATTTTTGAATCTCAAAGGTCAACATGTGAATTATAAAGTCAAAATAATATGTTTAAGTCTTATGATGCAAAATTGAAAATATTAAATTAAAATGCGAAATAATTTCTTTCACCGCATTCCTGATTTTTAAGCTATTTTTACTCTTCTTCCATTCTTTATTTCTTAAGAAGGATCACTGAAAAAATGTTTTACTGATCCTACTTAATTTTATTCATTTTAGTAGTTGCACACAATATGTTTATCTAGATCTAGATAGAACGTTTTTGTTGACTGAACTTAATGTTTTTAAGTAATCTCAGATGAATAATACAGGTAAGTTTAACTTAATAATTTTGTGTAGCAGGTGCAGATTTTTTAAGAAAAGTCAACTAAACCTAGGTTAAACAGACTCAAATGAACGGAGTTGAATTGATTCAATTTGATCAATTTTAGCAGTTGCACAAAAGAAATTTGCCTAGATTCCACATACATTTTTTAAGTTGACTCAACTTATTATTTTTAAGTAATTCAAAATTAGAATTAGAGGTGCATTTGCTCAAATTAAGTATACTGTAAAAGTAGGTAACTGCTTACCTTAAAATGTCGAACAGTGCTCACTGATGGTGTTGTTCGTGTTATCATTTCCCCTAAGGTGGACTGACTTGTGCAGTTATTTGCAGCAATGACTGTTAGTCATCCGTTGAACTAGTAGGTGAAGTTTCATCAATCTCAGTGTGCCATCCAGCATTCATTGACATTAACAACAGTAACATCGCCCCCTGTAGGCGGGACGACTTTACATTGAAACAGCAACTTCACTCATGGTGCATTTTATTTAATTATTGTATTTAACCTTTATTTAACCAGGAGAAAACCTCGTTGAGATTAAAAATCTCTTTTTCAAGGGTGTCCTGGCCGAGACAGCAGCAGCAGCAGGTTCAGTGCCCAAAGGCATTCTGGGAAAACTGCAGATTTGTCAAAACTCAAATAATTTGAGTAATAACCAAGTGTTGGCTACGTCTTGATATCCATGGCTATAACCTTATGCAAACAAGCAATATGTGATTTAAAAAAATACTTAGAACAGGAACTAATTTAACTTTCTGACACAAGCTTCACCACCAATAACAGTAAAGTCCATAATTACTGAAAAACAGGTGAGTAAATGGCGGTTTCTCCCTGCACATGCTCAGACAGGGCAGTATGTGGTCCTCATTTGAACACAATTTTTTTATGTTCCTGGTACACATTAAAATCAACTAGCCTGAAGACATTTTTAAGATTACTTTTACATAATTAAAATCACTTTAGTTTAACACAACTTTTTTAATGTTTTTTTAACACATTTCAAACCAACACAGTTTTATTAGGTTACTTTTGCACAATTAAAATCAACTCATTTGAAATGGAGACAGCACATTTTGAAATTAGTCCAAAAATATCAGATGGATTGAATTACACATTTAAATCAGTGAAACAAATGTAATAATTATACGCTACTAATACTAAGGGTCAAAATCTGTTTTTTAGTGATATTTTAAATCAAGGTTAAGTTTAGACGTTTATACTGGAGGAAAGCTGCAGAACTCACACTGGTGAGCCAGTTATAATAAAAATATGATGCGATCTAGCGGGCCGGGTAAAGCTGTACCACGGGCCAGATTTGGTTCCCAGGCCTTGAGTTTGACACCCCTGCTCTGGACTCATTAATAGTCCCTATCAGGTCGTTAGGTTTCTCATAAAGTTTGTTTGTACTGCTGAAAAAAGCCTAGCAGATATTTAAAAAGAAATAAATTCACATGTCAGAGTAAGAGATGGAAAATCTAAATGACTGCAGTGCAGTGAACGACGCCGCTGTCATGAGCTCTTTAATGGAGGTTTTTCTGACACTGATCCTGGAGAACCGAGCGCTCTTTATGTTCTGGACTGATTACAAACTGCAGGTTACTGAGGCGTCTCCTTGGTGCAGGGCGAAGATCCAGGAGGAATCCATCCATATTGATGCTTCAGTAATGGCGTTTTCATTACTCATTAGCAGCAGTCAAGCTGTCAGATCAATGAGAGCCTTACTCTGGTAACAAGCCAGAGCTTTGTTTAACATCAGCGCTAAAACCCGGTAATAAAACCAGAGCCATAAATATGACGGGGCAGGAACTGAGGGAACATGATGGTGTTACTTTAAACCTGGTTCTGTAGATAGATATGGAACAGCACTGTGCTTGGGGTCTGTAGAGTCTGTAAACGGGGTTAAACCAGTACCCCAGAATCAGCAGTCTTTAGTTTATCCTGAGGGCCGCATACAGGACCAACGCCTGACCAAACACAACAGAAGGCTTCAGGCTGGTTCAGGGTCTGGGGGTTTCAGGCTTGTCGCTCCCTGTTATTTTTCCAGATAATAAAAGTCAAACCTGAGCTTGTCTCCTGATTGGTTAATACATCCAGTTAAACATCAGCTTTGATTGATTCTAAAACCAAATAAATAACACTGGTTAAAGCAGGTAGGTGGAGGTACCACGACTGTGTGACGTCACATGATCATCAGGAACAGCATGTTGTACTTCTACAGCTCACTTGTCAGGTTATTGTGGTAACCCCAGAGGAGACCAAACAACCACCTGGTCTAGACCAGACCTCTGATCCAAAACCAGTAAAGACCAGTGAGAGTGAGTAGACTGGGAAACATCCCCATCCAGACGTTGTCCACTCTGACATCTCACAAAGATGGCAGCAACTTAGACGAGGCTTCGACACTTCACTGTCTAAAAGTCGTACTGCCTTCTCTGTCTCATCCTCGGTAAATGTGTCATAACTATTCACTTAAACAGCTGTTCCCTTTAAACTAATGACACACTTAAATTTCCCCTGGGGAACGATCAAGGATTGTGTTAGATTTATGCAATGTTATATACTGTGATATAAGATATATTGATTTATGTTTAATGTTACATAATGTTAGTGGTCTGTTCGTGAAAGGGTGTGATTTTATGTAATGTTATGTTAGTGTTAGGTTATGTAATATAATGTTAGTGTTTCATTATGTCATATTATGTTAGTGATACATTGTGTTAGTGTAACACTATGTAATATTATATTAGTGTTTTGTAATTTTATGTTATTCTTATGTTAGCGTTACATAATGTAATGTTATGTTAGTGTTGTTATGTAATGGTATGTTAGTGTCACATTGTGTAATGTTATTGTTTTTCCTTATTTTTCTTTATTTATTTGTAAATGTAGTGTTATTTACAGAAGAGAATTCATACTGCATTCCCCACCTACCCACTCCCCTCACATAGCAACAGGAAGGGTAAAATTAAACAGAAAAGAAAGAGAAAAAAGAAAAAAAAAAGAAAAAATTAATAATAAAATAAAAAAATCTCTACATAAACATCTGCATGTACATTATATGCACCATACACACATATACACATGCAGGTAAATCAAATGTCATTTCTGAAGTTTCCACAGTTTCAAAATTCATCATCTCAGAAAAAATTCAATCTGCCTCATCCTTTGTGCAAAAGAGCGAGAAAATCGTCCCATACCTCATTAAAGGCTTTTGGGTTCTTCTTCAAATTATAGACTATTTTTTTCTGGAGGAATATAAGATGTAAGCTCGTTCAACCACATATTTAAGCATGGTGATGTAACACTTTTCCATTTGAAGGCAATACACTTAACTGCAGCTATCAAGGCCATTTTAACAAATCTGATATTATATTCACAAGGTAAAGGTAGTATGGAATCATCTCCTAGTAATACTAACCTTGGATTTAAAGCAAACTCAAAATCAGTCACTTTTTCAATAGTGTCTTTAACATTTTTCCAAAACTCATTCAAATGGGAGCACGACCAAAACATATGAACAAGAGAGCCAGTCTCAATTTTGCATCTGGGGCACAAAGCGGAGAGATCGGGGTTCATTTTGTTTAGACGTTGTGGTGTATAATATACTCGATGAATCAAATTAAATGTTGCAGTCTATGACGACTGTTAAATGAAAATGTCTGGCTCTTTCGACAGATTGCTTTCCACTGTTCATCCTTAATTTCAACCCCAAGATCTTGCTCCTGTTTAAGCTTTGGCCCTACTGGACCACAAACAGAAAACTTCAATAATATTTTGTACATAAATAAAACAAATTTCTTTACATCTTTACCCACTATATTAGCGTCCATTTCCAAAGGATATAAAGGCATTAGTTTACCACCCTGTTGAACTCTAATATAGTCTCTAACCTGTAGGTACTTAAAAAAATGCCTGGGATCCAGGTGAAATTTTGACCTTAAGTGTTCAAAGGATAGTAACATGCCATTATCAAATAAGTCACCAAATGTCCGCAAACCTTTACTATACCACAACAAACAGGATTCATCCTTTAATATCTCAGGTAGAGCTGGGTTTGCATAAAAGGGCGTAGCTGTATTGATCGACTGAAGGTTTTTCGTCTTTTTCCTAATGTCTTTTTCCTGTAATGTTATTGTTACGTGATGTGATGTAATGTTATGTTAGTGTTACGTTACATAATGCTATGTTAGTGTTATGTAATTTAATGTTAATGTATTGTTATGTAATGTAATGTTACTGTCTCATTATGTAATGTTATTGTTATGTTATGTAATGTTATGTTAGTGTCTCGTTATGTAATGTTATTGTTACGTGATATAATCTTATGCTAGTGTTAAGTTATGTAATGTTATGTTAGTGTTTCATTATGTAATGTTATGTTAGTGTTACGTTATGTTATGTTAGTGTTTCGTTATGTAATGTTATGTTAGTGTTATGTAATTTTATGTTATTCTTATGTTAGTGTTACGTAATGGAATGTTATGTTGGTGTTACATTTTGTAATGTTATGTTGGTGTTACGTTATGTAATGTTATGTTGGTGTTACGTTATGTAATGTTATGTCAGTGTTAGGTTATGTAATATGTGAGTGTTACGTTATGTAATACACTGTTAATGTTACATTATGTATTATTATGTTAGTGATACATTGTGTTAGTGTTACGCTATGTAATATTATGTTAGTGTTATGTAATGTTATGTAGTCTTATGTTAGTGTTACATAATGGAATGTTATGTTAGTGTTACATAATGCAATGTTATGTTGGTGTTACATTATGTAATGTTATGTTAGTGTTGTTATGTAATGTTATTGTTACGTGATGTAATGTAATTTTATGTTAGTGATACGTTATGTGATGCTATGTTAGTGTTATGTAATTTTATGTTAATGTAATGTTATGTAATGTTATGTTATTGTTATGTTATATAGTGTTATGTTAGTGTCTCGTTATGTAATGTTATTGTTATGTGATATAATGTTATGCTAGTGTTATGTAATGTTATGTTAATGTTATGTTATGTTATGTAATGTTATGTTATTGTTATGTAATTTTATGTTAGTGTTACATTATGTAATGTTACGTCAGTGTTATGCATCAATGGAAGTGTTAAGGGACATTCCTTTACGTTTTGTTATGTAATGTTATGTGACGTTACACTTGTGAGTGTTATGTAATGTCAATGTTGGTTATATTGGTGGTGGGATGTGATGTTATGTTGTGATAGTGTAACATTACACCATGTTACATTCCTTTACGGACTGTAACATAATGTTGTGTTGTCTCAGCAGTGTGTTTCATTATGAGGTGTTATGGCAGCAACATGAGCAGACCTCTATATAACTTTAAATAGAAAGACGCCTGTTGAACCAATCAGAATGTACGGTTCGATTGAACTGAACTGAAAGTAAACATGAGGCCTGACTCTGCCTGTGTCTCTGTCTCCAGATCGAGGACATGCAGTGGCCTCGGGGGGAGCAGGACATCCCCACGTCCGTGTGCAGCCTTCCCTGCCGGACCGGAGAGAGGAAGAAGGTGGTCAAAGGCATGCCGTGCTGCTGGCACTGTGAACCCTGCGACGGCTACCAGTACCGGTCTGACGAGTTCTCCTGTAAACTCTGTCCCTACAACATGAGGCCCAACGCCAACCGCACGCTCTGCCAGCCCATACCCATCATCAAACTGGAGTGGCACTCGCCCTGGGCCGTCATTCCCGTTTTCCTGGCCATGCTCGGGATCATCGCGACCATCGGCGTCATGGCTACTTTCATCCGGTACAACGACACGCCGATAGTCCGAGCGTCGGGCCGAGAGCTGAGCTACGTCCTCCTGACGGGGATATTTTTATGTTACATCATTACGTTCCTCATGATCGCTAAGCCAGATGTGGGCGTGTGCTCCTTCAGGCGGATTTTCCTCGGTCTGGGTATGTGCATCAGCTACGCCGCTCTCCTCACCAAAACCAACCGCATCTACCGGATCTTTGAGCAGGGGAAGAAGTCGGTGACGGCGCCCAGGCTGATCAGCCCCACCTCACAGCTGGCCATCACCTCCAGCCTCATCTCAGTGCAGCTGCTGGGGGTCTTCATCTGGTTCGTGGTGGATCCGCCCAACACCATCATCGACTATGACGAGCAGAAGACCTTTAACCCGGATCTAGCTCGAGGAGTGTTGAAATGCGACATCACGGATCTTCAGATTATCTGTTCGTTGGGATACAGTATCTTATTGATGGTGACATGTACTGTTTACGCCATAAAGACTCGCGGCGTGCCCGAGAATTTTAACGAGGCCAAGCCCATCGGGTTCACCATGTACACCACCTGCATCGTGTGGCTGGCCTTTATACCCATCTTCTTTGGCACGGCTCAGTCTGCAGAAAAGGTAAGAGGCGAAGGATGAATGCATGGAGACGGCTGTGAAAGATGATGAAAGGTGCACGGAGATGAATGAGGAGATGGATGGTTAAACTCTCAGGCAACTGAAGTTTTATTTTGGTGACTGAAATAGTTGAGTCGCTGGTTTGTTGATTGAAAAAAAAGGACACAGAGATCTGAGGTTGTCAGACATTTTTCAGGGTCGTTTACTGCTGTCTAAAAGTAAATGGAAGTGCAGGATGGAGGTGAAGGATTGCTTTTCACTCCATGTCATAAAGGAGGGGTTTCAGTGGCGAAGATGGGAGAGCGAATGACTTTTCAGGCCCTAGTTTGTGAGTTCTGGCTTTCCTTGGAAGTAGGAAGCATGCTGGATGAATGACTAGAGCATGAATATAAACCATGCTTCAAAGCTAGGATCGCAGTAGAGCTGCTTATTCTTCTAACTGCTATTACATAATGGCTCACTTTAGTATTAAATGATATTTGAAAGGTTAACAAAGTTTGCAACAGTGCTGCTACTACATTTTGACTTGTCAACTCTCAGAGTAGTGGTTTGCTGCCTCGCTGTTGTGAACCTAAGACATCTCCACGTGTCAGAGCGTGCTCCTTCCTCCTCAGCACAGTATGACGTCGCTTTTACCCTCACCGCCATGTTCTCTCTGCTCATCATCTTTCCCCCATGAAACTGCAGCTGAAACTCCACCATGTACTGTTACTGCCTCCATCCTGTTTATCTGCATGTCCTCCTGCTGACCCGTGTGTGGTTACCATGGTAACAGTGAGTGACAGCAGAGCGCCGTATGAAAGGATGAGAAATAACAGATGAGCTAGAGGTGTTAGTCTGCAGCTTCATCAATGAAGTCAGTGCAGGGCTGATATGAATGCTGGGTTACAACCACAGTTCCAGAAAAGTTGGGTCGCTGCATAGGTGTAAAAAAAAACAGAAGTCAGAGATCGTCAAATCTCATAAACCCGTGTTTGATTCACAAGAGAACAGAAACAACCATGTTAGGAAAAATATCAGCTCATTTTGAATCTGAGAGCAGCAACAGATTTCAAAAAAGTAGGGACAGGGCCTCAAAAGGCTAGAAAAGTAAGTGATACTAATGAAAAACAGCTGAAGGAGCATTTTTGATTTTTTTTTTTTACATTAATTGGCAAATTTAATGCACAGAGGCACAGATCCACTCAGATTTCTCCTTGCTAATAGTGCGAGAATTACTCCCAGAAAAGGCTTTCTGACTAAACCAGTCAAGAATTAACGCTGATTATTAGAGCCCAACCAGTGTGGGATTTTTGGGGTTGATGCCAATACCGATGCTGGGGGCTAAAAAACACTAATATCCGATATACCGGCCAGTATATGTAATAAACACGTGGATATACACAGGATATATACTGTACATAAACACACATGTGGACATGTGAATTAACAGTTGCATTTATCTTTGTTTATTTCACAAAGATGCAACTTAGACGTTAAAACGCTCTCTAAAACTTAGGTGGAAAACTAGCATGCTCTGTCCTAACAGCGCATTTCCGTGAGGACGTGATTGTCATGGGGCACTAAAGCGTAAAAGCGTAGTGTTGCACTGAGCTGCCTGTGAGTGCTTAGGATGGGGAGGGACCCACGGCAGCACCCGCTGCTCACTGAGAAGAGCAACAACAATACGTGCTTTCACGTCAGAGTCTCCTAAACTCTCCAATAACACCAGAAAAAATGGCTAGATTTGTCACTAGTCGCTTTTTTGAAAAAGAGTCGCTAGAGGGGTCTGAAAACTCGCTAAATACAGCGACAAAGTTGCTAAGTTGGCAACACTGAGTGGGGGAGAGCTGCTGCTGAACTCTGTGTGTGAGGGGGAGGGGACAGGCACTCAGGCTGAGTTCAGCAGGGACACACAGGAGCAGAGCGCAGCAAAGAGTTAACATATCAGCTACATGTTGGCCGATGTTGATTAATCTGTGATACGCTATAATCAGCCCATCAATAAATCAGTCGGGCTCTACTGATTATACACAGATGCAAAAACGGCCATGATTTTTGCTGGCTCAGCGCATTGAGTGTGTGTTTTTCCACAGACTGAGTGTCACATCTTAGATCACTGACGCTATAATGAGAGCACTGTTTATTGCTGTTTATTTTGAGTTCCCCGTGTTTGGAGCTAAAGATGTGCTAAAAGCCGCTCTTTTCTTTAGTTGATCTGCCCTGGAGTGTTATTTTCTGAGAAATTAAAATGTACTTCTAACTCTAGGCTACTAAATCCTTCTCACTGCAGGTGTCTGTAGGAGACGTTTACTGTTTTAGTGATTGATTCGTTTAAATTCACCTTAAATACTTCCTTAATTTGACCTTTAAAATGACGTCATCAGGGCCCGTGTGCAAGAATGGAGTCAAACTCTTCACCACAAATGGCTCATTTATACAGATCCAACGACTGTCTTAGAAATATTAACCCTTCCATCTCCACAGGAGGGGCGTGGCTAACTCAATGAACAGCTTCACTCATGGTGCAACAGTGTCCAACATCGAAACAACAACGATTCATCAGAAACATGAGAATCCAGCAGTGATCGCTGACAACTGGCAACATCTGAACACATATTAAATCTTTACCCCAGGGCATCATGGGAAAACTCTGCCTACATTTCCACAGACTTTAGATGGCAGTGGGCGGAGCTTTGACCAGTTGACTCTAAATCTTCACTCCAGTTTTACTGGGTAGCGGTATAGAACCAGCAGAGCACTGAAAGATGAAAATGACAGTCTGTTAAGGAGGGAACAGTTCAGGGTGTAAATAAAAAGGACGTTTGTTTTCTAATGAAGACTCTGATTGGATGTTTCCTGTCGTTAGATGCTGGGGTCTGTTAAAAAGGAGTCATGAAACCAGAAACAACCATTTAGTCTAACCCAGTATTACCAAGGGTCTGGAGAGGAAGACCATGGTCCACAGTATCAAACACACTAATGGGGGGGGTCAGGTACTGTTCTGAATCCAGTCAGCCATTTAAACAACTTAGAAACATAAAATCAAACCTAAAAATATGAGGGACGATAATATCGGTGTGCAAACACGATTGAAACAACATGAGACTTTTTTTTTTTTTTTAATTCTGATGAAAAACAGGTAAGGTGAAGGTCTTACCGGCTGTTAAGTGTAGGAACGTTACATCTCTACCTCTGTGGTTGTTCTCCAGAGTTTAGAGCACGGGTGTCAAACTCAAGGCCCGGGGGCCAAATCCGGCCTGTGGAACAGTTAGATTCGGCCCCCAAGATGGTCTCATATTTCTGTTCTAACCGTCCCATCAGTCTGAGGTCTGCAGATTTCCTCACGTATAAAAATGTGAACTTATCCTGATGATTTAAGATTTCCTTGTTCAGTCACAAAATCTGAAAAAGTAAGGAGTAAAAATATTTAGATAAGAAGTCAAGAATGTGGGGAAAGAAATTAATTTGTGTTTTAATTTCACATTTTCAATTTAGCATCTCACAATTAGGACTCAAACTTAGGATTTTAACTTTTAATTTTGTACTGAGAGCATTTCAACTCTTAATTTTAAATTCTAATATAATATTTTGGGCTTTTAGATTCATAATTTAAAATTTTAAGCCCCTTTTAAGACCTTTTTAACTAATTATTTTGTATTTTATCTCAAATTTTCATCTCCAGACTTTGACTTCATAATCCCACAGTCTGACCTTTTAGACTCACAATTTAAAATTTTGAAACATATTTGAACTTTTAGTTTCATGATTACATATTTTATTTCATATTTTGACCTTTTTGAACTAACAGATTAACTTTTCTCAGATCATCAGCCTTTAAACTGATCTTTTTAACTTTTTTAAACCTTTAAAGCCTGAAAACACAAATAATAGCCAGAAAATTTTCATTTTTTGGAACTGAAACGTTTATTCAACTTTCTACTGATTTTTTTTTTTTTTTTTAAATCCAAATTTCCATAAAATTTAACAGATATATTTTTTGTATCTCATTTCATTCATTAGGTGTTGTTGGTAACTGATAATCCACTTGAGGGTATTTTTATCATTTATCAGATTTTATTCAGAAGTTTTTTGAGTAATTTATTGATCATATTGATTAGATAGAGGTATCATAAAAGTATATATCAAATATGATACAACAGGCTTGAAGGGGTTAACCTCAAAATCATTTATCATCCCTGCTACTTTTTTTTTTAATTTTCATATTTTATTACTGGTGAAATGAGGTTTAGAGTTTCTGGTTAAAAGGTGACCCTGTTAGGCCCTCAGGTTAGTCCTGAGTCCAGAATCCGGCCCCTGCTGTGGTTGACTTTGACACCGTGGTGTAGAGGATGAGGTTAGAGATGTTTCTAGAACAGAGGGAGCAGACAGACAGCGTTCAGTAATCTCTGAGCAGTAAACACAGGCCCAGCACAGCTGCAGTAATGATTATTTATCCCTGATGGACTTTCTCTTCCTCTTATTAAAACTGCCCACAGATTGTGCTTCACATTTTCACTGGGGCTCTTTTCATTTAGCAACAGTTTTCATCACATTTGTGATAAGCCCTAAAGGTCATGCAATTATTGGAGGAACCTTTAAGTAACTAATAACTTTTCTACATCCTCTAACTTTACTCACATTAAATGGAAAATTGAGTTTCAGCCTGCGGCACTCACTGGAAATGAGCTAATTGTACCAGCGTCTGGAAGTTTAAATAACCTGGAATAACCCCAAAAACACCGCCACAGCTGGTACCCCCCCGACAGACCCAGCTGAACACCTGAGGACTGCACCTGCTGTTTCACCAGGGCAGAATGTGATAGGACCAAACAACACCCGGGGTCTCTGCAGGAATATGTCACTGTAATGGTTCCATGTGTTCCAGACTGCCTGAGCATCAGGCTTCATCTGGATTTAGGCTGACGTGAAACTAAACCACCATTACGGCTTTTCTCCCCCACCAGTCATTTCTCTGCAGACTCAGACTCTGCGGCCTCCTCTCTCTCTCACAGAGGGGATGAGATTATTTAGTGGTGGCAGGTCGGCTCATCTGGACGCCTGCAGGCTGATAAATGTGGACAGGACACTGATAGTCAGCCTCTAATGCTCTGTATGACAGGGATTTCTGCCTTATTGTGATCTGCTGCTGATCTGTGATTGCAGCGGAGTGGAGCGTGTTTTCATCCCCTTTTTTTACACTCAGGGGAAAACTGGTGAAGTTTTAAAAGAAAATTCCCCGAGGCTGATAAAGAAAATTCTGCAGTTAGACTCGTTGGATTTTAATTTTCTCTGATGAAGCGTCTCTGCAAACACGGTCGGACATTTTACTGAGGCTGCAGGATTAATCTAAAAACGCTCCAGTTCATACAAGAAGAACACGCCCCCTTCACATGGTCATGCACAGCCCAGCTCTAGAAAAGCAGGAACAGGACCAGGTCTACCAGTGTGGAGCATCCTCTCTTCTTTAACAACAGTCTGGGAAGTGAGGAGGCCAGCTGAAGGAGAGGAATGTTGTCCCATTCTTGTCTGATGTAGGATTCTATCTGGGTCTTCTTTGCTCCAAATGTTTTCTGTTGGTGAAAGGTCTGGACTGCAGGCAGACCACTTCAGGACCTGGACTCTCCTCCTGTGAAGCCATGCTGTTGTGATGGATGTGGTCTGTGGTTCAGCATGGTCTTGCTGAAATAGTGGCGGCCTTCCCTGACAGAGACGTTGGCTGGATGGGAGCATATGTTGCTCTAAAGCAGGGGTGTCAGAGTCAAAAATAATAATACTGATGCTCTGATGATAAATGATTTTGAGATTAAAAGTTCAACATGATGAGTCAAAAACTCAAAATCTGAGATAAAAAGTCAAACTTATAAGTTTTAAAGGTAAAAACATGACATTTAAAGTCAAAATTATGTTTTTAAAAGGCAAAATATGAGCTAAAATATTGAAACTATGATTTTTTTAACAGTCAAAAATGAGATAAAATCAAAGTTAGGAGTTGAAATGGCCAGAAAAACTGAGAAAAAATTCTCAATCATGATATTTAACAGTCAAAATATCAGATAAACATAGAAATTGTGACTGAAAATGTCAAAATATGAGATTAAATTTCAAAATCATGAGTTTTAAAAGTCAAAATATGAAAAAAAATTAAAAGTCATGAGTTTTAAAGATAATAAAGGATATAAAAGTCAAAGTTAGGAGTTGAAAAAGGTCAAAACATGAAATTAAAGTCAAAATTATGAATCTAAAAGATAAAAACATGAGATAAAAAGTCAAAGTTATGGGATGTAAAGGTTAAAATATGAAATAAACGGTCAAAACCATAACTTTTGGTCATAACTGTGAGATGCAAAATTGAGCATATAGAGAAAACACAAATTTCTCCTACATTCCTTTTTTTTAATCACTTTTAATTTTTATGACTCAACAAAGATTTTATAAATCATCAAGGTTAAGTTTACATTTTTATACTGGAGGAAATCTGCAGACCTGAACTGGTGGACCAGTTCTAATGAACATATCATATGATCTGGAGGGCCGGGTCTAACTGCACCACAGGCCGGATTTGGCCCCCGGGCCTTGAGTTTGACACCCCTGCTCTAAAAGCTCTTTCTACTTTCCAGCATTGATAGTTCCTTTCCAGATGTTAGAGCTGCCCACGCCATAGGCACTGATGCAACCCCATCATACCATACCAGACCATCAGAGATGCAGGCTTTAGACCTGAGCCAGGAGAACCAGCTGGATGCTCCTGATCCTCTTTAGTCCACAGGACACGGCGTCCAAGGTTTCCTCTGACCACAGAACAGTTTTTCATGTTTCCTCTGACCACAGAACAGTTTTCCATGTTTCCTCTGACCACAGAACAGTTTTCCATGTTTCCTCAGTCCATGTTAAATGAGCTTTGGTCCAGAGAAGATGGACCTCAGTGTTTCTGGATCCTGGTCACATATGGCTTCTTCTCTCCATGATCCAGATTTTACAGATGAGGTTGTTTTTGGTTACTTTCGTTTCATTTTTACAGTTATCTGTTTAAATGATTGGTTATAAATACAGCTGTTATAAGTGAAACATCAGGATCATTAAAGCCTGAAGATTTCTCTGAAAACTAAAATGTTCCTCTCATAAACTCCACTGCAGATAAAGAAAAAGTTAAAGTTTGATCTTTAACACCTGGAAGAGGAATCTAGCCAAATCTAACCCTGCATTAACAGAGGAATCACTGAAATCATCCACCATATTCTCAATACCTCCACTAACTCAACCGTCATTTTTAATTTTCTTGCTTCTAAAAATTCTTAGTATTTAGATCATTTTATGAAGGAGGGTCCAGGTAAATGTTTAATAACTGTTTGGGTTCAACTTTTCATCACAGGCTGCTGACGGGTGTAAAGTTTTCTGCAGAGACGGCGGTCGGTGTGGAGGAATATGGAACACGTCTGCAGTCAGGCTGCCACACTCCTCCTAATGTGATTAATTTCTGCAGCGTTACCGGTAGAGTAAATTTAAACGACTTTCTGATTAAGTCTAAATATCCTTGTAATACTTAAGTGATTGAAGTGTTGGTGTGGCACTGAGCAGCAGCCAGAGGCAGAGATTAGGACGGCTCTGCTGCTCCAACATCCCCGAGGAGGATGTCGGCGTTATCAGCAGGTACGAGCATCCGGGCCGACACGCCGCGCTCCGAGGG